>NC_048295.1:7235358-7535358 GCF_009762535.1 Notolabrus celidotus | reverse complement strand
CATTTCTGTGGAGCTTTATGTAGCGTGACGGTTCCAAATGAAACTCGACGATCATGTGGGAGCGCTCTATTAATTTGTGGCTCAGGCCGCCTCCTTGGGGAGAGAGCTGCCAGAGCCGGTACAGCATCCCTCTCTCCTCCTCCCCTCCTCCCCCATTTTTTGCAGCAGCTCCCAGCAAAGCTTCTTGTTGCTTATTGACTGAGGAGCCGCATTGTAATGTTTCTCCACGTCCGCAGCAGCTGCTTTCGCCCCGAGTGCCGAGACGATCTATCATTTCTGTGGTCGCCTACTCCAGACTCAACAGGATGGATGAAAAGCAGCGTGAAATAAAAGTAATTTTGCTTTCTTGGAGCAATATAGAGGGTTTAGCTAGCCTGGAATACACTCTGTTCTTACAACACGGCTTGCTGAGAAATCTAATCTGGTTCTGCTACAACGACGTGTTCAAGTGCGAGGACAATAACAAGGATTTCAAGCATGACAGTTTTATGAGGAGGAACCTGCTGCTTAGGGTGCCAACACTGGACAATGACTTCAGATCAGTTTATGCAGAAGATGCTATAACTGGCTATCACATGTCTTCTCTTTCAAGATGTTTGTTACAATCAGGCCATATCAACCAGCTGAATATGAAGGCATGTTTTAATCCATGTGTGCACAAGGCTCTCTCATGACTCATTTCCTCAAGCGTATGCATTCACATGAAAGGACATACAGCTCTGGCACTGGTCCCACTAATCTTCCTTGTTGGTTTGTTAGCGCAAGACTCTTTTTCATCTCCAATATGCACACAAAAAAAAACATGAACGCCGTCCAATTAGTCAAAATGAAGAGTGAAGTGAGTGTGAAGATGACTATAATCAGGCTTTCTGAGCACAAATAGTTTCTGACTATGAAGGGAAAACAAGGTTTATTAGTCACAAGCAGAAGTTTGTCCAAAAATAGCCGGAGCTGAATGCTCCACATGGGAACAAGTGGCAACACATCTGGAACTGACACGTGAGAGACGGGGTAACGCTCAGGTTTTGTGATTCCCATGGAGGCACACATCCTTGGGAACTCTTGGATTGATGGGCGAAGAACAAAAATCCCAGAGAGCTTACTTTGGGCTCTGAATGATGGGAAGTTCTGCCTATGTACAGAGTAATTAAAAACACGCCTACATGTTGCCTGCTGCGTCTTCTGAGTGCCTGCCGAACGATCATTAAGCTTTTGAGAGATAATAACACGCTTGACAGAACAACCTTGGAACATCTATAGTTGAAGATTCCCGAGCCCAGAAGTGAGTCAAGAAACATAAAATCCATAGGTGGTAATAACTACATTGAGCACAAGAACAACAAAAATCATTAGCTTCCCGAGCAAATAGCATTAAGCATGGGCCCTGCTTGAAAGGCTTCCCACGTAGGGGAGAACAGGATATCTTCCCCCCACAGACGCTGGTGATGAGACTAGTGTGGGAGGACCACGAAACACAGCGAGCACATGAAAAGAGGAAGAAATGAAAGAGGGGGAAAAAGTGGAAGGGAAGAGTCATGCTGGAAGAGATAGGAACAAAAATAAGCTGGCCCACATTGCATTACCAGATTCTGTTTGAAGATTGTCTGGCATGGAGAAGCAATCAGGAAAGCAGAACTGGTTTGGCCTTGCTTTGAGCTTCTCTGCCGTACCCGGACCACATCTCAAGTGTCCTTCCTCCTCCTCCCCTCCTCGTCTTTCCCTCTCATCAATTCCCCATCAAGATCTGCCTCCACATGAACAACGATATCAGCCACGAGGCGGGAAATCTGAGAAGATTGATCCCTTTACATGACCGGCTCTTCGGCATTTCCAAGAAGGACCACTTCTGCACAACTGGACTACCTCATGCCACCTCGTTCTGGGAAGCTGGGCGGAGGTTGAACCAGGATAAAGTCCTTGTATTCACACACTCTCCCAGCCACTGTTCATGAGACTATTGTGATGTGTGATTGGCAGGTAGGTTGATCACCTTGGGCGGGTCAGCAACAGGACCACAAGCTATTCACCGGGGAGTCCATCAATCACAATTTGGGCTAATTAAGCAGCAGGAGTGACAAGCCAAGGGCCCCACTGTCTGAACGGATGGATGGATGAATGGGTACACGGAAATATGATGGATATACTACAGCACAATACGGCAGAGGATAATTTAATACTGTAAGCCCACAGGGAAACTCAGATAGCAAGGCCAGCAGAGGAAAGAATGCACAGCGTCTGACACCAGCCAAAAGAGAGACAGGTTCAGAACCTTCAGTTAAGCACAGCAGAATGGTTTTCAGGTTCAATCAGGTTCATCTTCCGGCTGATTTAAACGCTAAACAAGTTAGCGCCGGTGGCCTTGGGGTAAAACCTGCTGACTTTGTAATCACAGCATCTACATTTACAGAGTGCAGCCGGGGACCTTTATCCTCCTGCCTCTGTATTAACTTATTTTATGTCACCTTCAATCAAAAGTCAATCTCAGAGTTGGTCGCTTATCGTCCACAAGAATAGTCGAGCCTGAGGGAGCGACAGCCCATTTGCATGAGCAATAAAGGACATCCGGAGCAAGACGTCCCTCTCTATGCACTGGTCAACATTTAAGGTCAGATTGGATTCAAATCAATTCAATTCAAAGAACTTTATTAAACCCTCTTGGGTCAATGTGTGTGGAGCAGATTGCACTTCAAAAAACACTCACTTGCCTTCTTGTCGTCTTTATTACATCTCTCTTTCTTCATGACATTGGGGAATTGGAGGGGAGGTAAAGCGTACAGCCTCTATAGAACACCTAACATCTTTCTTACATCTCTATCTCTCTTTGCCTTCTCTTTTTGATGCTACAGAGACATTTGAGCATGTGCTAATCAAGTTTTGAGAGTTAAAACTTAAGGAAGTTGAACCTCTTTCTGTGTGCAGCTGAATCTCTAAATAAAATAAGTTATTACGTTCAAGCTGACACATACAAAATCTACATTTCTAAAAAAAAGACTACCTAGCTCATCACATTCCGCTGATAGGTGTTTCCAAATCCTGCACTACTCCCTCATTAGCGTCTGCCAGCCAGCCTGGCAACAATTAGCATTAGTCCCTTTCTTAATCACTGTGATGGACCGCACAGACATTCAGCTGTCTCTGTGGGATAGCACTAACTAATCCTCCATCGACGCGAGGCCCACGTCCAGCAGGAGGAAGTTGAAAAATGTTGTTGGTTGGCTGTCAATAGAGCGCTCCTCTTCATTATGGTTCTATCTGCGTCTCAACGTTAGCACATTCAGCTGTCTGTAAATCTGTCATCCAGCCACCCCGTCCTGTCATCCGTCTATGTCCGTCTCTCTGCCTTCTGAGGCCAAATTTCATCTGTCAGCGTGTTGGCATCCATCCACTGTACTTCACCTGCTGCAGTGCATCAGTCTGCCCCCACAAAAAAAGCTCTTTTAATGAGGCCTCATAAAGAGGTTTTATTATTTTTGTGGGTGCATCTGCCGTGAAGTCTCTTTCAGGAGGGATGTCTGCACCAATTCACTGCTCATCCCAATTTATCAGTCCAATATAAGCAGAGATCTCTTCCCTTCTTTACTCTTTTCAATGCATGGTGCTGTTCACTGTTTCCAAAGACCTACTCCAGGACAATGTGTTAAAGAAAAGCATAAAACTGTCCACCACAGCAACATTTGGGAGATTGATTGGCAGTACTGCAAGGTCTGTGCAAGGATGTAAAAAACACTGCAAGGTTTCTGCATGCGAGGAAGTATGTGGTAGTCATCAACACCTCAAATATATTTCCTTGTCAACATCTTCCTGCAGAAGGTGTTTCCAGAGACAATGAGAGACTGAAAGCTGAGAAGTTGAGAGATCTGCATCAAAAAGTGATAGATTGAATGTAAGGAAAACATGTTTTAAAGGTGCAATGTCGGAGGAAGGCGAGAGAGGTTTGTTCCATCAGGATAACTGAGATGTGAACTTGTTGGTTGCACCACTTCACAACTTACTGCAGAATAAATGAGCTTGAGTTTGTTGAGCTCTCATCTAAGAGTGACTAACTTGGAAAAAGTAAAAATACACAGGAAATGATGTCACACTTTAAGATGCTTGATATCCTACGAGACTCCAAACAGCTGAGACAATGTTAAGCGTAGTTTTCTAAAGTTAGTGGGACACAAAAGGAAAGGAGAAGCAAGCTATGATTTTGGTTGCTTTGTTTCACATCAAAGACAATTTCTGCTACTATCTTTATTTCACTCGTAATTTACGTCAGGCCGCAGCAAGGCGGACCTCCAGGCTTCAGGGGAGTTATAAAAATCCGGCCTAAGTGGGTCACTGAAAACCGTACCGCCTGAACTGGAGTGCATCTGAAGCTCTTCTGCCATTTCTCTGATGCCTCTGTTCTTCATTTAATCATGCCTCCCGGTGCCCAAACCCAAAAGTAAGCCCCAGACCAACACGGCAGCATCCCGTGAGGGGATGAGCTTTTTGGAGGAGCCGGCTGTGAAGTGTGTGAGTGTGTACACGTCGTGTTTAAGCTACAGAAAATGAGCAATAGTAGAGGAAAGTAGACCGGTCTACCGCTACTACCCATCCATCTGTCAGTCAGCCAGCGTGCCCACTGATTCTGTTGTGGCCCTGGCATCCTGGCTCTGCCTATTAGCCCGCTAGTTAGACTGGCATTTAGACTGGCAGGACACATAAAAGCAGGAGCCAAAGGGTGAGCGGCTTGGCGAGCTCCAAACGGATGTAAAACAGTAGAGGAAACCCACAGGAGCGCATACGGAAACATGCAGCAGCTGCCTCTTCCCATCACGTCACTCCTGCCTAATTTGATTCCATCTCGACAGGATTCAATTACATTTTATTAATTTTGGCGCAGTGTAACTCCACGAAGTTTGATTCAATCTCTGGCAATGCAATTTAACTAGATGCAATCACATTCACTTGAATTGAATGAACTTTAAACATTATCTCTTCTTCCCCTCAACCCTCGGTGTAAATCCTCTTACAGCTCACTGGCCCTCAGAAAGAGAAAGTAGTGGATCATTTCAGATAAAATAAACAGGCTGGTTTCGGGCGTTACAGAACATGCTGCTTCTTTAACTCCAGTAATGAAAATTTAACGAAACCTAAAACAAACATTGTATTTACTTTTAATGTTAATCTCTTTTTAGCAACTCCAACATCGCTTGTGTAACGTAAAACACCAAAATGTGTCCTCCTATTGCAACATGTCTCTAAATAAGTATGAATCCATTTGCTTCTCAGTTCTTGTAATCCCTTACACTAATCCTGTTTACTGAGATGTAAGCTGATGACTGTACAGCTTGTTTTAAAGCCTTTCGAGCTGCCCTTGGGCAAGGCAGTTCATTTCTGTCAAGGTACTGCACTTCGACTGACCTCTTAACTTCCCAGAAGAGTAGTTAAGTGCACGGCCTGCTGGGCATGGACAAATCAAACGGTTGTCTGTGGAGTCAACTTAAAGGTACTTTTAGGTCCTTTTGGGGATATTTTGTGTCTCTATGTGGTCGTTTCAAATCCCTTAATTGTTCTATTGTGTCAGTCTGTAGGTATTCTTTCTTTCTCTGTGTCTCTGAACTTGTTTTGTGTCTGTTTGAGTTCGTAGAGTCTGTTTCTATTATTCTTTAATTCCATGCACTCTTTGATATTGTTTTTATTTCCAAATTGAATCCCTTTTATGGTTGTTTTCAACTCTTTGTGGTTGCTTTGTGTCTGTTTGTCATTTACTTCAGTCAACCTGTGATTGTTTTGGTCCCGGGAGTGGTTTATATCTCTTTATTTTTATTTGATGTACTCTTTATTATTATTTTTGTTTACAATTCCATCTCTTGTCGTTGTTTTTATAGTTTCTTGTAGTTGTTTCCTGTCTGTTTGTAACTGCTTTGTGTCATACTGTGATCATTTTGGCCCCTGTGGTAGTTAAAGTATCTTTGTTCTTCTCCTGTTCTCTCTTTCATATATTATTTTTATAATGTGATATATCATTGTGGATGTTTTACACCCTTTGAAGTTGTTTTGCACCTTTTTCTAAATTTTTCATAAACGTCTTTGGTTCATTATTGTCATTGTTAGCAGTCTCCTGTTTCTCTGAAGTCTTGTATCTTGTCATTTAATTGACTTTCAAAGAAGAACAAACTCCAGACACCTGGGACCCGTCCAGTTACTCGTTGCCTGGTTATGTTGGGATGATAAAGTCATCTGAGGGCAGAATCTATGAATATCCTTGATCTATGAAAACTGTCATCAGGTAAAACTTTGAGTCACTCTGTGAAACTGTAATGGTTCTTCAGTTTGGGAAAGAGTGTGTGACATGTGCATGTAATATTAAGAAAATATGCCTGCCCGTTCCCTTTCAGTATAACTTCTGCGGCTTCATTCATCACAAGCTGACAACAACCCTGAAGCGCAGATGTTTGGAGGCGCTTTTCTCGTGTATCCAGGTGTTCAGAGCACAACACAATCCTCCTGTCACATATGCAGCGCCCAAATTCAATGCAAAGGCTCGAAGCCGGGTGTTAAAGGGCACGCATGAGAAATCAAAAGCTCCCAGGCAAATAAATAGCATAGCCACAACACTGAGATTGCCCTTTGTACAATTCAGAGGGCCTGCTGACTCCAGTCGTTCCTTAAATTGATTTCTCATATGCGGCTGCCTCGAGGGGCCGATTCCATTTTCATATACACACTGGCTCTCTATACGTGCACTCTCCGTCTGAGTCTATTAATCAAATAATGCAATCAATTTCACCTTGCAGGACCAGGACACAGACCATTTCTTCTTCTGTGAACAGCTTTGCATGTCTTTAATGTGAGTTTGTGATTGCTGTTGTGAGCTTTGCACAGGATTGTTCTGGTATCAAGTCATCAGCAGAGAAGAAGGAACTTCTGAGGTCTAGATTTGTGAGGAAGAAAAGCTTCTTGTGAGACCTGTGTTGGGCAATTCTGCAACAAAAATCTGCTCAGCCCTCATAAATATTAACCTGCTGATTCATTCGTGTAGTTGGAGGCTGAGTACAGTGTGTGGGAGAGTGTGTGCACCCCTGAATTTATGCTCAGTCATGTGAGCATGTCCATAAACCGGCAGAACAGGATGTAAGCAAACCTCAAAGACATGCTTAAGCCCAGGCTCAGGGTGCAATGAGAGACACTTAAGCGCAGGGGCATAAATCTTTTAAAGCCCTGAGCCACTGACATTTCCCCCCAGAGATACAGCAAAATATCTTAATTACGCCACTTAACATCACATCGGCAAGTCCCGGGTGAGCCCGAGCAAGCATATAATTCATTGTACTCAGTATCGTTGGAAGCCAAATACATAAACCTTCAAGGATGCATACTCAAGGAGGTTAGACGGCGAGCTGGGGACTTCAAAAGCAAATGTTTTCCTTCAGGAGCCAGAGGGGGGAACAGAGGAGGATATGTGCTGAGTTAATGTGGTAGGAGCTAGGGCACTTCACTGACATGAATCCGGGGAAACGAGTGAAACCTCTCCGTGGTTCTCGCCCTTTCCCTCCGAGGCCCTACATTGATAAAAATCACAGGGAATTGAGCGTCTTACTTTGGCTCCTACACGTACCCTTCAGCGCAGAACTGGCCTCATTACCCACATTACAGCAGCTCCTCTGCATTGTCTAATAGGTCAATTTGTGTGGACTTTGCTATCATGAAAAGCATGATAAGAATGGAAATTGGTCGGCGAGGTGATGTAATACTACTGCAACAGAAGGAAAGTAACAAGCGTTGAATATTCGAGCAGTATGGCCTCTTTGTTCTACCTCAGTGGGATGAAATGTAATAATAAAAAACCCTCTATCATAACAGCAGCTTCTAGCATTGTATTGATTGAAATGTAGGAAATATGAACCCCCTGTGAGTCTCTCTTTAAATGCTGAACCTGCAGACATCTTACTCCAGAGTGTTTTAGATCTTGACATTGAGGCTCTGCTGCTGCCTCCATTAAAAAACAACAACAACAGATAGAGTCACATTAAAGCCTGTGGACTGTTTTGTGCATTTATGTCCCAGATATCTCTCCATGACAAGGCGGCTATTGCTTTATGACCTCATTTTTATTCAACTTTCCTTCCTACAAGTGTTAGAATTAAACATAAGTGGCATCAGCGGGATCTGATATTAAAATTCATAGTCATTTTTACACCTCCTCAAACCAGGCTCATACTGAGGTGTAATAAAATGTATCCATGATTCTCCATTTTCCCTCAGGGACTCTTTAAAACCTCCTCGGGAACCCCTTTAACTCCCACTTCAGGTCTCTAGAGGCGACCATTCTGCATGAGACATGAGATCAACATCCTCTAACGACCAGTGGCTTATGGCTTCACTCTTGGCTCCACTTTGCAGCGCTCTACCCCCACCTGCCGTTGTGCGCCAGGATCCAAGTGTGGCCACACTGCAAAAAGTGTCAACTAGAACAAACCCATCGTGTTTAGTTGCTGAATTCAGAGCTTGTAGAGAATCTCACCAAGGGCATTAAGATAACCCGTGTAATCCTCGATGCAAATGAACTTGTTGCGTGATTTTGTAAAATACAGAAGCCAGCTTTTTAATGCCTGAACACTGCAGCCGAGAGAGATAAAACACTCTCATCCAGCTAGCAAATCTTCCTCGCTTCAAGAGACGGATTACTCCTAAATCTGAAGCTACAGGAGTTGGGTATATTTTTTTCGCAGTGCACGTCAGCCTCAGCCCGCGGTGACAAGGCGCAGCGCATCACTGACCAGGACACAGTTAAGAAACAGACTCGAGGAAGAAGAAGGAGAAGAAGATGGGCAAAGGAGACTGTGTGTGTGTGTGTGTGTGTGCGCACGCGTCGTTCAAGGAACAGCTGTATCTGTCTGCGCGCGTGCAACAAACACACACCAGGTGTGCGCGCAGAGGCAATCAAAGCCCCCCACCAGGTGCGTCGCGCGCATGATACCCAATTAACGCACTAGTGTCACTCTGCTGTCACAAATGCAGCGGATATGTCCGAACTTTTACAAGGAATTTACACTTTATGTTCCCAAAAATGAGGCCCGGTGTCCCCACAGAGAGCCTGGGGGGAGATTTCACTGCACAATTTCGATTTCACAGAATTGTATTACAATAAACGGCGTGATAGAGTGAAGAGGAGACAAGAAAGGCGGTGGTCCGAGCTATGACAACCATTTATAGACTTGTAATTAATGTCCTCGTGTAGGTGGAAGTTCAAGTGAGAAAACATCCTATATTCTGTAAGCAAACCAGCTCTATTAGAATAACAGCATCCTAAAAGACTGCTCCTGAAGACAAAAACTCAACAACGAGGCTTTAACACCTCGAATAATGAAGATAGCAGTTTGTGTGTGATAAGCATCGTACACAGTGTATCTCTGCAGCTCGCGCACCCCCAAAAAGGACCCCATCATAATCCCTCTTTTCAGTTAGAAAGCATTCTGGCCCCTGCAAGACGTGCTTCAACTACAAAATAACGTCCAGTTAAACAATCCAGCCCTCTCTCTCTAACACACACACACACAGATAGAAAGAGACACACACACACGCACACACTGTATCCCTCTCTCCCTCAGCTCTCTCTGCCTGCTGCAGCTCACGATAGCAAAAAAAATAACACTCAACTTGTGCACAAAGTCACCAAGCCCGAGGGGTTCAAACATTCATGCAGGCTCCCCTACCTTGGCTGCCGCAGACCAGTACCCCGAGGATGTGGACCAGTTGGAGCATCATTTTCGGGCAGGTTTTGCGCCGCCGGACGCTGCTTTCCGCTGCTGTATAAAACGACAAGGGCGACACACACTCTCGGCCCCGTTCATCCGCTGTCTCGAGCTCCGCTGGCGACTGAAAGCTGCCTCAGCTCCTTCCTTCGCTTCCTTCCTATGCGCGCGCTCCCGCCTCAGCAACGCTCGTGCACCGCGTCTGCTCTGCGCTCAGGAGCCCCCCAGCATCACTCCTCTCCTCTGCAAGACTCACTTCTTTCTGGAAGCTGTGGGGAAGCAGATGAAGAGGAGGGGAGTCAAGGCAAGCATGATGACTTGCAGGGGACTTTATGTGGTGACTCAAAACATCCTCAAAGTTTGAAGGGGGTATTTTTAGAAACAAGGTAGCATCACTGAAGGCTGATAATGATGGCTTGCAAGGGAGGCTGGGAGTTGTGTGTCTTTAAACTGTCTCTGAAATCTGCCTGGATTAGCTACACACTTCTGCATCTTTTGGTTGAATTATGATGCATTTGAAATCATCATGATATTGAAGAGTTTGATGTAATGATGACTTGTCCTGCACTTGTTGGCAGATACCAATCAGACAGATGAAGTCCTTGCAGAAGAGAAAAAAAACTGCAATTCCATCAGTGTCCACTTGAGACATGAAGGGAAACCACTTTAGAGTCCATACTAAAGTGCCCATGTTTGCAGCAGAAGTAAACAGGGTTACAGCCTGCAGAAAAAAATGGTGACTGCCATTTCTGGGCTTCATAACGCCTCTTGAGACAGAGACCAATGGGAGGACTTCACAGCGGCTATGTTTTAAAAAGGCAAATATCAAAATAAGTGCTTGTGTCCCTCTCATGACTACAAAAATGTACCAGAAAGCAGGACCAACAAGCTTCTGAATAGGAAGAAATGCTGCAAATATAAAGGCTTTCACTAGAGGACCAGACACCATAGTGTAGTTTAGTGGTTTTGAAAAATATAGTGACTCAACAGATGTACAGTTTGTATCTAACCTTGGCTAACATGTACGCTAACAGCCTCTAAGAGTCAAATTTGTTGTATCAACCCTTATCAAATGCAACAGGTGTCTCTGAGTTCATTCCTTCACAGCACAGTTGTGTCCCTCAGCTGATGATGTGTTTTCAAGTCTATGTGGTCCCACCAAAGTTTAACATTCTCATCTTTAATTACAGCACTCACAAACCCTTTATCAACAGCCCTTCAAGTTTAAGTCAAATTCAAGCATTTGTGGAACAGATGTCATTTTTTAATTAACAAAGCCTTTAATTTTGACACATTATGTCAGTGTTGTGCCAATGGAAGATATATCAGCCTTTGGAAGCGTCCCTGTTGGAGGCAAATGAAGTGCTAAATTTAAACCGACTAACACTGACCCATTTAGCTGAGGAAATATAAATGACACAGGATATTGAAACCGATGGAGTCACAAGTGTGATGGTGTTTTATGTTTATGTGCCAAATTGCATTCTGTGATGTCTGAGGCAAACTACTTCTGAAGGCAGTTCGGATTGATTTGATTCAATAAAAACATATTCTTAAGCTCATAACTTGACCCATAATCCGTGCACTCCACACACACGTATCAGAAGGTCTCCATGGCTGCACACCTTGCAGACTGGTGCAGTGTAGGTAACAAGAGTCAGATAAGGAGAAGTCACAACATGCACAGCAGCCACCCAGAGGTGAGTCGAGGATTCATGCAATTTGTGTCAAACTGTCTAATCTGAAACTGAGATTGGTGGAAATGGAGTGCAGTAATGTTTTCTCAATGAGGCCGAGCTGGAAAATTAGTCCCGTAACTCTCTGCACAGCAACACCACAGACATAGATATGCTTTAGCAGGATGAATATAGGTGAATTAATCTCTCACTGATAAAATGACTTAACTGCTACTGTCACTTTAAGATCCAGAGTATGACTTTTCCCTTGCAGACGTGTCACTGTATTAAAAGCCCTTTAATTTTCTCCCTCTCTGAGGTGTGATCATTATATAGGAGGATGTAGAGCACAGTTCTCGTCTTCAGGACTTGCATGAATGTGAATTCCTTATGTGTCATGTCAATTGGCTTCAAGATGGCATGAAAGCCAATTTACGGTTTTAACAGATTCAACAGGGCTGCTCTTTTTACTCATTGAAATAGCAAAGTTCATGTTTTTCTTCAATGTTAACCGTCTACCTGACATTTAGCTATGTGAAGTAGGTGCAAACAGATAATCCAATCAGGACAAGGTTGCACTCAGGAGCTGTACTGTTCCGATGTATAAACGGACTGCTTCTAAACAGCATTAACGTCAAAATAGTGATGTTTGAATTAACAGTTTAATTCCTCCACATGTCGCCCTTGTCATGGTGGATGGATGGTAAATGTACTAAATGTACATTTCCCAGCATAAAACTATAATTTGCATTATGACTTTACTTTCAAAGGCTCATTTTCCACTTACTTTTAATAAGCAATAACATAATAAGTGCTGTCAGTGTGTGTCTGATGGTCTTTAAAAGGCACAGTCCACTTCACAGCCGACATGTCACTCGTACGGACGTCACTTCACTGTTGCAAAGTGTTGCATAATGCGGCTTCCTTTGTACTCTGAAAAAAAAAAGACTGAGCGTTTAGCACCAGTGGAAGAACTTGTGGCCTTTCTTGAAGTCGGTCTGTCAGTGATCGCTCCGTCATCACCGCTGTCACCCGGGTCAGCCTGTTGCCTTAGCAACCTAGTTAAATGGCTGTATTGAAGAGCAGGATAAGCACTGGAGTCATAAGCATAGATAACTCACTGTAGTGGTCTTTGTGAGGCTGAAACAAGTCATCATGTCATCCCCTGATGAGTGACAATACATGTTATTACTCTGAGTGGCCTTGCTGGACAAGAGCAGCATTAACGTTTAAGTTTGACCTCAGATTAAGGAGCCCCGTCAACAGCTGGCTCTTTGCAGAATGTGGAAAATATTTAATGTGAACACAGTGTCATCCATAGTCTACTTTTAATACTGTTTGCACCACAGGGGAACTCATTTGCACTGCTCTGGTAACTCAGAAGTCTTGCTAACATTGCCAACAATCTAACAAGGACTTCTGCAGCTAAACTGAATCTGATCCTGAATTTATAACTGTGTTTTAACTGTCTTCATGTGGAGCTGGTTTGGCTTTGCTGGTGGAGCAGGCGCCCCGTGTACAGAGGATGTAGTGGTCGTAGGATTCGGTCCCTGGTGTTTTACACCATCTGCGGGGAACTCACTTCAAAGCACTTTAAAAATGAATGCACTGGTTTCTTTTAGTCATTTTAAATCATTAGTTTTAAACTCTTTAACCTCTGATTGTACCTGTTTCAACTGAATTTGTGTTAACATGGCTATTTAATTGTTGTGTGATTTTAATTGATCATCATTCTTTTAAGGTTTTATCTTTTATTTGCTTGTGTGTTTTATATGCTCGATATCATTATAAATTAGATAATTATATGTCATCCCTCTCTCTCCTCACCTCTCCTGTGTCTCTAGCCAGCTGTTTACACTCTGCATCAACTCTTTGCACCCCCTATAAAAGCAGCTATGCTTGTGTCTCTATACATTAACATGCTGTGTTATCCCTGTAGAAGGACCTAGGTACACTAATATAAAGCTTCAATAGCTCATTAGTGAACATGAAAGAGCCATATGCAGGATTAACATGGATTATCTTGCAGCTGTGCATTTCAGAAATGACTAACATGACAGTATCGAATGATTCTGTGGTCTTAAGAATGTTCGCCCCCCGTGTGAAGGGAGAAATCATTGAACATGAACTTTGACTTCATGGAGTCTTTCTGTATTTGTGTGATTTGACTTCTTAAGGTTAAGTCTGATTGGCTCATTTCATTCTTTGTGGGTATAGACTTACTATTACAAGTACCTCAGATAACCTTTCTTCAAAAAAACAACAACTATCCCTTTAAGAGACTTTTTAGAAATCCCCACGTTAAAAAATATGTGGCAGTATTCCCCCAACATGACTTTACTCATCCAGGAGACGATATCAAAAGAAAATCTCATACATGCAACTCCCTCTGGGATCTGACTCAAATGTGGAGTGTTAGCCTGTGATATAGCGAGCAGAAGGACAGTTCCCATTATGCTTTGTTTCTGTCTTTCAAAATATATTAACATTTTCTCTCATCTCCTCACATCCCCCCAAAGGAAACGGCATTTTTCTATCTTCCTTAAAGTGAGGTGTGAGCATGTGGGTGTTGCATGTCAAATCGTCTGCTCCCTTGATAATACGTCACACCGTGCTCTATAACCTTGCACTGAAGTAAGCCGCACACCTTCATGAAACAGAAAGAGTTATGCACATCAGGTATTTTTCCTCTCAAGTGAACAGAACCTGTGAATTCGGTGAAACAGGGGCGTTGCAAAACCAAGAGGTCGTTCTCTCAACAACTTCTCTGACGCAAACGTACTTTATATTCCACAAAGGAAAGTGGGATTATTATGATTAATGTGGTGCATGAATGTCTTTAAGCAGATGACAGAGAGCAGAGCCACTGGAACATTGTTGATTCAGAAAAATCACATTGTGTGTTTACAGTAAATGCTCCAAAGTGATGTCGACGGAGATAAATTGAACGTACGTCAGCGGAGAGAGAACTTCCAGATGGTCGTCCCTGTCGGAGCATGCTCAGACTGTCAGCCTCAGCTAGTTGCTTTATGGAGCCTGAACTGAGACATTAACAAACTACAGGCATTATCTGAATATCCACATGGGCTCTATATTAAATATTCTATTGCTAGAATTATCTTTTCTTGTACTTGTGGTGACGCAAAAGTAATTTCATACAGAGCCATCTGGGCAAAGAGGAAATATCTCAAACTTAAAGCACAACTTTAGTACGAAGTAATATCCCCTCTTTTACTACTTTAAAGCTCCTGTGAGGAACTTCTGGTTTGTGTTGACTCTGGCGCCCCCTGTGGGCAAAGGAGAACCTTTCATCTCATCCTGATCTTGTCCTGTACATGCACAAGTAATATTTTCTGATGAAGAATTTCTTCCTGCTGTCTTTTAACAGCCAAGTGCAGCACTCCCTTTGAAAGGCTGATTTGTAATCCCCTGTTGTGACACCTACACCACGACAGCATTTATAGGTATTAAAAATCACTGTATAGCAACTACAAATCTTCTTGCTAATGCCTCCTTTTGCTTTTTTAGGTCATAAAGAGGCGTCAGAAATCATTTAAGTCTGTTTCATAACCAGCTAAAAATTCATCATTGTAGTTTTAAGTTGGTCCATTATACAGAATGCCAATAAAACCCATGTAAGACACAACTGTGACCTGAAAACCCATGAAAAAGTTCAAGGGAGGCCACAAACTAGATCAATAATATTACATGATAGTGTTATCTCCATAGACTAAAAGGGGATATCAAGAAGATGTCTCCCTCTCCTTCACTGTGATATCACAATGATTTGGTCAATACACCCGAGCTGTGGTTAGGATTCATGCACATGCACAATATCCCGCTTTGTGGAGGGGGGAGAAAAAAAGGCATTTCAAACTGATCTCATCTCAATCCTTGGAAACGAATTGAGGAAAAGCACAACAATGCATGAAAAACCTGATAGCGCAATTGCATACAAATGAAATGCAACGGGTGAAAAGCCAGGCTGGGTTCACGGTAGCTGACAAACAAGAGGCATGCATCAAATATACATGAAAGCCAATCTGATGCCATCTCAAGAGATCAAGGCAGCAACAGAACAAATAAGGGCCCATCAAATAATCATGTTAGATAAACACTTAGCAGTTAGCAGCATGTCAGTGCTAGCTGTCAGCCTTTGCTTGAAGCTCACTTGAGTTAAGAAAGCTTGGCACACAGACAGAAAATGTGTCTTAAGTATGAGGGCGGGCTAATGCCTAAAGGGCCCTTCTGCTTTATTGGCTCATATTTAGCGTTACCGTGGAAAACATCAACGTGACTCAGAGCTATCTTCGGCCTAGTGAGGCCAGTGCCTGTGATTGAAAAACCTCAGGACGGCAGCCTGACTCAGCACACAATGTGGACAGCAGATAGAGGAGTCAGTGAACCCCTCGGTAGTAAAAATCACAGACAGCAAACACATTGTCTCCCTGCCTCTGTGAAACACAGTCACACCTGCTGTATCTTTCCACTGGGCCAAACAACAAATCTGAAAAGCGCCTGCTGATATCTTGGAGACGACTCGGTTCCCACAACGTTTCTATCCTCGGCGGTACCCTGCTCACATAAATCTATTACAAATCCCTTGGCTAATTGTGTTTGGACTGTCTGCTACAAACAGATGCTTGTGGGAAGTGCTGGCGGTGGCTTTCCGTCTCGCCATGCGACTACTGCAAATTTGTTTGAAGCAAAGTGCTCTGTGATTTCTGTTGAAATAGTCCTCTTTATAATCATGTTGAACTAAAAAGAGCTATTGTACAAGCAGAAATTCTTTTGAGGCAGTGTGGAGACATATTCCCAGTGGATACACACTCTCCTGTTGGTTAAATTTAAGCCTTTACTGCAGACACTTGCAGAATTGTGTCCCTCTTTCCTGTGTTATGGCATGTTGTAAATCAAATAAGGAACACTTTCGCCTGAGCATGAAAAGACCTGTTGAGTCTTGGACAAGACTAGGGTTGATTATGACAGGGCTGTGCTTAAAAAAAGGACATGGCCATACATCAACATGTATCCCTTGCTAATACATGCATTGTGCTCACTGAGCTAAATCGATACAGCAGCAAATAACAACAAAGATGACAGCTTTCCAACAGAACTGATCGCAAAGATATGGGAGCATTTGGGTTTTTTGCAAACACCAGGAAGTGAGGAGTTGGAAATAACTTTATAAATAATTTCCAGGGATCAGAGACTGATCATGATATGATATATCAGGTGATAAAAGCTGAGCCAACACCAGTGAGAGATACATGACAATTATTCAGATTTGAAGAACCTGTCATGTCACAGGTGTAAACCCATGTTTACTTCCAATTAAACAAAGTGATGCAATTACCGAGCTGTTGTCACTTAAAATAGCCATGAGTCCTGATGAAAAGAGGATTCATCATGTAATAGAACATCCACATGTGTTATTAATTTTGTCAGGCAAGGACTTTAAGCACTTGCTATTCATGGAAAAGTACAAGACAGATGTCAAAGGATGAAAGTCTTATTCAGACAGAAAGCCTTTCATTCCTGCCTTTCATTAGACTGAAAAGTGAAGATGATTTGCAGCCTGCGTCAAAAGCATCACTTTAACCCATCAAACGTCCATTAACATCATTTTTAATCCCAGCCCATTGATCCAGAGTGCCGCAGATCAACAACTGTATCACAGCGATTACTTTAAAAGGGTTTTCTGCTGAGAGATACCTGACAGGTCACGTGGTGAAATGAAATTTAATACATACCTAAAGATAAAAGATAATCCCACTCACTGTCTAAAGATTTCAGCTGTTACAGAGAGCTTGAAGAGGAGTCTGGACAGACTGAGATGTTGTTATATATGTCTGCCTGTATATTTCTAATCACAGGTATTCAGGTGCACACACTTCCAAAAACTTTCACACAGACGGGGACGCAGCACCCTGCCAGAGGCTACTCTGAGCACAGGTGACCGAGCACCACCAGCTTTATTCTAACTGCCTTCATAAGTAACTTTTACACATGGTCGCCTCCTTCAGTCACACAGGAGCTGTAAAACTCTTGTTTATACAGATTATAGGGTCATTTAATACCATCATAAGGACTTTAAGCTGCCTGGATCATCTCATCAATCATGTTAAGTTATAAAAACACAAGATAAAAGTCAATCCTCTGCCTTTAATCAGATGTAACCTCTACCCACAAACATGAAGCCAACACATGTCCATGTTTTTAGGAGTATAAAACACTGCGATCAAGAGGTTTACAGACCTAATGTGAAGTAGTTCTTGATGAATTGTGTGTCTGGTTAGGGGCATATAAAACTAAACAGATCGATATTTTTTAATGCCCACCAAATGACTCTCAGATGACTGTGTGTGATATAAAAAAGGACCTGCTGACAATGATTACAAGACCTGAAAGTCCTCCTTTAGCTCCTTGTGGCATCTTTCAGCTTGTTTTACAACATGCACTACAAAGACACCTTAATACCTAATATTTTTAAAGTAATAATCCTCTTTAATGATACCTGTCCTGCAGCAAACTGATGGAGAGAACAAAACCATGTGAGGGAATCTTCTTGTGGCTTAGCTTCACGATGTGAGAGTACGCTGTATGCTGATGAACATTTTTGAACATGCCAGAAATTCATCCAAACTCTTCAGAGCAGCTGATTGGACTAGGATTGGCGGTCCTCTGGTACAGCGCACAACAATTGGCGTGTAGAGAAGGAAACAGGATTGCTATGACGAAGTATCAGGAGCACAATGTGGGATGTTAAGGTTGTAAATTTACGAGATTTAAGTCGTCAACAACATTTAAATAAATGATATGGCATTCTTCCAGTATCAAACGGGTTATGTTCCTCACACTGTGTCAATCCTGTTCTTCTTATGATGCAGCATCCTTTTTCAGCATACATGTAGGGCTGTTCCTCAACATCTTTAAAGAGGAATGAGTCAGTGGGCAGTGGGGCGGATGTGAGGGGTTAGGTGAGATTATGGAGGGGGACTCTTGCAGAAAGTAATCCCTCGGCGGCACGCCAAGCGAGCCTCTCAGTGGTCAGAGGCTTTCGTCAGCTCGCTCATTAAAGCCCCCCCCCCTATCTCGTTTTCTTCACAGCTTCAAATTGCCTTCCCAGCCTCATACTGCGCCAGGGCCAGAGGGTCAACAGATTATCGTCTTAATCCGGTTAATCCGTCCTCACATCAGTCCGGGATGATTCTCACCATAATTGTATTCGCCGCCGCCTCAATTAGAAAGAAGCGGGGGTCTGAGGAAATGTGGTGGAATGAGACATCATGACGGATCAGCGGCGAGGACGCACATATGTTTGTGGGCTGTGTGTGTGCGCGGGGTATCCATGCACGGAGGAGCGAGGCAGAGTTCAAGGCTGTGGAAAGTGGTCGGATTTGGTTCAGCGCTGAGGGTGGAACGGCGACAGAAGTTCAGTGAGGTGAAATGACGACTGCTTGACCGCTCTGTGCTCCTGCCATCAGCAGTGGCCCGAGCTGATAGCACGGCTTAAGAACTGAATTATTGGATGAAATGACATGGATACCAACAATACGTCCACATGTGCGTGCGTGCGCTACAAGCTTCACGTCAAAGACAAGACTGCTTCAATCTCTGCATCCAGACTGTGTGGAAATAATTTGTAAATAACATGAGTTCACAGTGCATTAGCATCCGTGGCTTCTTTCCGCTACTCCTATTATCCCTGTCAGTGTGATGAGTCAAAGGTTAACCACTCCTAATGGTTGGACATTATGTTAATTAGACAATCTATTAGCATCCTGTCAGATTAGGCTCAGCCGACAAGATGCGCGGTCATAGGACATGAGGCTGAGAAAATCCAAGAGAGGTTTTAGCCCTTGGAGGACTTTTCATCCCTAATGGTGACACACTGTGTGGCAAATGTCTTCAAGCTGGGATGTTATAGGTAATGGCCAGGAACTAAAGACTTCTAAAGAATGAGGTGCATCAGACTAAAGAGGTACTCAAGGGTTTGATTGTACCTGGAGTTGGTTTTTCTTCAGCTCAAACCACAGGGGGAAAGATCCCCTGATGTGTTTTACATGAATTGAGAACACAGCGTCTGAAAGGAAAAAAACTGGGCTTCAGAACAACCTTATCAGACCAAGTTTGGGTAACAGTCCTTTAACTAAGCTTAATGGATTCATCCATTAGGAGTCTGAGGAAAGTAGTCTTGGTGCCCTCATCCGAGCTATTTCCTCGTGCTCTTCCCAAGGTGATCCCAAGCCAAGTGGGATTTATTTCCCCTTCAGCCTGCTCTTGGTCCGCCTTAGGGTGTACTCCCAGCCGGACACACTTGAGTCATTTCGATGTAAATGAGCTCCGTCCAAGTTTCTTACCCTGTACTTAATGGTCACCATGGGAATGGAGCTCATATTAGCTGCTAGTTTCTAATTCCTTTGGTCAGTACCTAAAGGTCACGATCATAGCAGAGGGTAAGAAGGCCAAGCAAATCAAGAGTTTCACCTTCATAACTAATGTTCAACAAGAGCCCGGCATGTTTCAATTGGAAGAGTACATAATGGTGAGCTTAATCTGCAAAACCTGACTTTATACCACATCCAACCAGTCAGGTATGGGCCATGTTGCCACTGTTTCTATGGTTGTGCTCATTGATTATGCAATTAATCCTACCCTTCAATAAGAAGATACTCATCTGACATCTAACCTGCCGCAGGGTCCACAGGTAAGTGAATATATAGGAATAATCCATCTTCTTCCCGGTGGGATTCTTGATTTTGTAGGTCGTATACATGCATCAGTGTTAATTTCACTATGTTTTAAAAACTCTTCAAATTCCTCATACTTGCTTTAAATCTGGCTGCACACTGCCTGGTCCCCGGCCAACTCTGCAACAAAACTACATTTACTATCCTGACAATACCCAACTGGACCCAATCCACCTCTCAGCTGCACCAAGACATTTTGTCCATGGAAATCACAAACAGATCAAGCAACCTTGGTGAAGTCCAACACCCACCGTGAACCAGCTTTGGCAGGAATTATTGGCTTGTGTTTTACTCACTGCACTGCCCAGAACAGTTAAGAGCATAGGAAAGAAAGAGCTGAATATGATCATCGGTTCAGACTTCAATTTACCCTCGATTAATTTTTCTGCTGGGCTTTTCAGACATGAGGAACAGCTGGCTGTGACATATAAATATCCATCTTCAAGCCATGGAAGCCCTGGTGTTTTTTGTGCCATTTTGTGAGACAGCAGATGTGCAGTTTGTCCAGAACAAACTGCAGGCTTTTAGATTGTATTCTCATTTCTGACAAACTGCAGCGCAGCACAGTGCACTTGGAAGGAGGACGGAGCCCTGCACTGTCAGACCTTTCAGCGCAGTTATTTATTTGTTTTGAATGACCTATGCTGCAAAAACAAACTGCACTAAGGGAGTAAATGGGCCATAGTGTGGGTCTAAGAAACACTACTGAAATGCCTGATGTGCAGGCACACAAAGAGACACAATGTAAGATATTTTTGGATTGCATTGAAGTGTTTGATGTGAAAATATAACACAGAAATGGACTGATTTACAGCATACGAAGGCTGCTTGGAACTGATGTTATTTTCAGAATCTAATTTCTTGAAAAACTGGCATAGCTCAATTAAATTTAATCTCAAATAGACACCTCGTGTATTTCTGATTCCTCATCTACATGCTGAATAAACTGTTACCTTATAAAACCTCTGCAATTCCCATCTTCTTGATTGTCTTAGCTGCTGGATTTGTTCACATCCATTTCACAGCTTAGCCATATACTGTATATTTTATTATGCTATTGACTGCAGAGACTTCATGATTATATCCGCAGTGTGTAGTGCCCAGGGGCCCCACTTATCCCGGGTGCTCCACTAGAATTAATATGCTACTTGAAGCTAGCAGGGTTCAGTGCCCTGCTTCAGGTGGACTTTTACTCAATGTCCCTTCCTCCCTCATTCCCTTGGTCACCTCTCGGGATGGTTAATAGTTGTAATTTTGTCCTCTCAACTGATAAAAAATCCCCATGAATTATTTCGTACGAACAAAAACCTCCTGAAAGACCAAGTCTTGCAAAAACGTCACCTTAGAGAATGCAAAAACATGCAGAATGTAAAGAAGGTGTGGTTGTCACTCATGTGGATGGATTACCACGTCATCCTCTCTGACCTTCAGTGTCGTCTGGTGTGAAGTCAAGCTCAGGTGACCTTTGGATTTTTTTTACACAAGACTCCTGGCCCCAACGACGCAACTCTTATCTTTCTCTGGAGCTGATAATGCTTCCCTTCCCTCCCCTCTCATCTTGATGTGGAAAAGTCAGCTTTCCCCATATCGCTATAGATGCAGTAAGAAAGATTATGACTTGGCAGAGGTGTGTGTGTCCGTGGGTGTGTGTTTGAGCAGTAACCTGTGCGACTGTGAAAGACAGAGGGAAAGAACATAAAATTGGTGAAATTATCACGGTGGCATAATGGCCCCTGATTTTTTTCAAAGCTTTTACATTTGAATTTAAGTGCAATGATGACCTTGCTTACTCTTGAAGCTGTTTCATCAGAAAAAAAAAACAAGGAAAATATTAAAAAGGAAAAAAAATGGATGCAATAACACTCGGAAAGATGCTCTCTTTATGTTCCTGATGAAAAATAAAGCTACAGGACTTGTGTTCTAAAGATGCTGTGAGGAACTTTGGGTTTGTGTTGATTTTGGTGCCCCCTGTGGACAACGCTGTTTCACATCCAGCTAAAAACTCCTCACAGGAGCTTTAGATAATGTTTGAAAGTCATAGTTTGTCATTCAGACCACATAGGCTCAAGCCAAACATTCATTTTGCGTAATGTAGCAAGAAGCAATCAAATAAAGCTTCAGTGGGATCATCATCTGGCATTAACTTCACCTCTTAATTAACATCTGCACAGCCACAGGTTGCAATAATGAATTGAAGAAGGTGTGAATCAATCGGCTCAGACAGCTGCATCAATAATTAATAAAAACACATCCTCAAAACAAAGCAATCGATACTGTCACAGTGAGTACGCATGTGTCTTTAAAACTGGTTGAACTCAAAAGCTTCTTCATAAATTGCTCTGGATGTTTAAGAAAATACATCCCCACAAAATAATATATTGACATCTGACTCACTGTCAGCAGTTAGCTTATTGAAAATGCAACATTTGCTCATAATGCACCAAATCAAATATGAAACAGGAACAATTTATACAAGAGCCGCAGGCTGGAACATGCAATAAAAACACAGTCAAAGATAAAATGTTTGGAAGAGTGTTTTTCTTGGAAGCTACTGAACTTCTGTTACATATGTTGTTTGTCAATGTCATGATTAGAATGCCTGACAGAGCTCTGGATTTATAACTTTGAGCTCAAATATGTGAGAGCGTAAATAACACTTCAGTTGTTTGACTCTTATATGAAGCAAATCAAGCCAATAACATGCAGGTTTATGATTAGACTTTAATAACCACTGTGACCCTTTGTTTGTTTGTCTTTAATCAGCTGTACAGTCACCTGCTGTGTTGTGAATCAGCAGGTGAACAACATATTATGACTGTGTATGTTAACAAACTGTACACTCTAGATTGATTTAACCCTGAGGGCTTTTGTAATGTCGGCCTTCGTGTGTCGTGACAGACACAAACATGCAGCACTGTCACTTCTTTAAACAGCCATCACAGTAGCAGACAGGGACACTTACAACGCTGCCTCAAACAAGTCCACTACTCGTCTTTATTATGTCCTCCTCCAGCATTTCATTTCTATTCATCATACGCATTTTCATAGGCTTCTACATCTGACCTTGTGTTGCTACATGAGCTGCAAAGAGCATCTGGCCCGCTGTACTGACAAAAAAAAAGTGCCAGAAATGTTGTCCAAGTTTAGAGGAACCGACTGATGTGAAAACAGACACATTCAGGTCCAGGTGTCCTCCAAAAAACTAGAGCATATAATCGGAAAAATAGGAACATTGCCTTGAGATGAAGAAGCGTGACTTTCATGGATCAATTCCCTCAAGAGAGATAGACAGCGGGATCATGATGCGCAGTGCTGGTCGTGCTTTATCAGAACCACTACAAGAACACAATGCCGACCAGAGTTCATTTGTAGGAGAGTTAAAGGAATAGAGAAAGGTTAAAGGTTGCACTCATTCAACGTGTTTTGCAGGTGAATGCTTCACTGCCTCAAGCATGCTAGAATACATATACATTTTTAACAGCTTCTCTCCCTCAGCAGGTCATAATAATCATGCATTTAGAGGAAAAGGTGCAATAATAATAAGTCAATAAATCTGGTAGAGTGCTGTTTTGATTGAAAGACCCCTAATTTAAGACCAGAAATGACAAGTAGAGGTGTGTGACTCAGCTCCAGGCAGTAGGTCTGCACCTCACAACACAGCTACCTCAGGCTAAGCTCAAGTACTGCACAGGTTCGCTCGCAGGACTGCAAACTCCACATGGTGAAACAGATGGTACTAGAAAGAGTTTCACAGCTGCACAGAAACTGCACGATGTGGACTTTGTTGAACACAATGGGAATCATCATGAAGGAAGACAGTTTAAACCTCTCTCCCTCTGAGAGACCTGGAAGCAGACTGTGTTTTATATACAGAAGAATTTACAGAACCTAAACCCCTGTCCTGTTTGAAGATCTGACTCCTCTGTTGGCTCTCTGATGGTTTAAAGTTGGACCTTTGACATGCATGCACAGTTATTCACTTGGAGAATTTGTTAGCAGCATTATCAGTTTATTTAGTGTAAATACATTTTTCCTATCTGTTGCTGTCTCTAAAGGTGTCTTAAAAAGACCTCACGACTTCCTCCAAATTGTGAAGTTTTCCGTTTCAATAAAAGCAAACATCCCCGAGTCACACACCACCGTCTACATCAGGCTAATTAGCAGCAACATGATTTTCCTCCTGTTACCTCACGCAAATTACTCCTGTCATTGTTTGGTGGTGGGTCTGTGCAGTGAGTAAAAATACATATTTCACAATGAAAATGAAAACATAGTATTCCTTCATCCCTGGATTAAACACAAGTGATCAAAAGGTGTTTTTTTTCCACAATAGCTCCTCTCTTCTCTCTCTCTCTCTCTTTGAAGACGTGACTGCCTGCGTGACATGACTTTTATTTCTCCTGAAAACACACAAACACACACTTTTCTTTTATTTCTGGTGCTATTTTTGTATCCTTATTTTTCTTTCCCGTACACCTTGTCAGTTATTTTCCTCTCCTGTTTGATGAATGCAATAAGCCACGAGTGTTTGTAGCCTCGACTTCACGGATAATTCTAGTGATCACTTCTTGGGAAGAATTTTTCATCGATCACTCAATCACCTTCTCTTCTTGGACTTTAAAACGCTTTTCACAACAACAGTTTTATTTCTACACGCTCAAATCCTCCAGTTCAGATTTGCAAATTTGAATCTCTTTGATCTGTCTTTGTATGCAGGATAGTTATCGATAGAAGAAAGTAAATACAGAAGCGTTTAAAAGGCTTCCAGTGCAGAGATTTCATCTCCCTTTAAAGTCTGCAGCTGGACCTTAAAATCCATGCCTGACCTCTGGTTACTCTCTCCCCATTAGTGATGCTGTTATTAAATATCTGAAGATCAGATCCATGTATCATGCTGCGAGTAGCTCTCTCTGCATGTAGCACATTTCTTGTAAGCACTTTGATCTGTTGAAAATATCCTGTGCATGTCATTCATGAGACAGATGTGTAATCAGTCCATCAAACATTGGAGGCAAACTCCTGCAGAAGGTCTGACTGCTAAAATTGTATGAATTAGGACTATTTGGGTAAACTGGAACACTGCTAATAAATGCATTTCTGACAGTCAGACTGTGTGGGGAAGTTTTCAGGACTTTCTATTTTTATTCTGGATGCATATCTTCTTTTTTAGTCCTAGAAGATTGCTGCTCTGTTGTGTTACTAGAAGTTAAGAATGCAACACACAGGTTTAGAAGATGTATGAGAAACTTAAACGCTAGTTGGACCACCCTAGTAAAAAATAATCTGCACATGCTCCTGAAACTGACCCCAATTTACCGACCTCTCTGCAATCTGGGAGCACCTAGTGACCTTATAGTGGCCCCTTTTTCCTGGAGCACTCACTACTCCCACGCCGAACAATGACTCATTTGTATTTTATGTTGGTACTTTGATAAAACAGATTTGTTTCTAGGAAACTGAAGGGAAAAATAATAGCAGTAAAGCTCTTTAAACCTGATTCTGACACAGGGCCTCTGGGCAGGACGCAGTCACAAAATGATCTCCCAATGCCAAGCCTCCATTAGTTGTACTCCAGTGCTGCAAATCCCCTAACAAATAAGCAATCAATCATATTACAAAAACTAATTCACATGAAGAGAGCCCGGAGCTTTCTGCTCCCCAGAGCAGCTGCATGATTTGCCATGTTAGTAATTCAGCCTTGGACATAATGACTCAAATTATGATAATACTACACAAAGAGATATTTTGTGGTGTTGGTAAATGTTTACAAGTGTTCCTATTGTTTTGGCTTTAGAGCTCTTGAAATTCCTCTTAGAGAATATGATGTCTTCACAGTTTGAGCGGGTATTAGTGTTTTGAAAAGCAAGAAATCCTTAGACAGTTGTGAGGTTTAAAGCAAAGAGAGGTTAGGGAGAGTTGTATACAACCTGCATCATTTCCCCGACCTATAAAACCCCATGCAGCACTCTCAGCTCTGATTTACAGCAGCCATCAATCAGCCCGCCCCAAGTTGGGGAAACTTTCACTCATAGCTGACATAAAATGATATTATTGTGGTAGGCCCGGGCTGCCGCTGGGACCAGGATGCAGCACTGCTTCTGCCCCCCACCCCCCACCCCTCTCCCCCTCCTCTCTCTGCACCAGCCGTCCTAAACAGGAGCGGCAACAGGACGGAGATAAAACACCGTACCAGGGGAGCTGACCCCTTCGCAGCCTGCCTCTCAGGCCATCGATCTCACTCAGGGGCCTCTGCTCAGGTCCATGGATCTCCCTGATTGAATTCCTCCTGTTCCTAGCAGATCCGCTGCTTTTTGCTAGCATGCTCGCAACAGGCAGGTGATCATTTAAGAGTGTTGATGAGTATTTATCAGTTACACCTGACATTTCTTTACATGGATCAGTATAAACTTCAGTGAGAGCTTGTTGTTAGTCATGACTATACCTCCAGTTGGTTGCACAAGTTTCACATTTCTGAATTTCCTGCGCGCCCCTTGCAGGATTTGTCCTGTTCACGTGCTTTTAGATAAAAATTTCCTTCTGTATTAACTAGATGGAAAGCATCAGTCTCCTGCTGTTTGTCTTCTTTGCTTTTGTGGGTCATAAAGAGTCACCAATATTAATTTGAGTGTGTTTCATAAGCAGGTAAAAACTCCTCACAGGAGCTTTAACTCTCCCTGTCTTTTAACAGATTTAACAGAGTTGAATAAATAAACACTGGTCCCCACTCCTGCGTGCTGCCCTGCTTTATGTCCACACATGTGTGTGTACTTGTGTATTTGACAGCCTGCCGCCAGCCCGTGTGATTTATCCCGCAGTAAAGCACTTGTTATGCAAAGCACTTATTAAAGCGTCAGCAGCGAGGGTCGATAAACTATTCTTTACGACAACAGCTTAAGAAAACCTGGTCACTGGGAGACGGCGTGCAGTGGTTTAAAGTGATCTACGGCAGCACCAGGTCAAAATTAATTTACTGATGTGAATGTGAGAAACACCATGCCAATAAAACGGCAGGAAGAAACTATTATGAATCAGCTCGCCTGGCTGTCTGTAACCATAAATAGTAAAAACATCATTAGAGGCTTAGAAGGAAATCATCAATTATGACGATTATTGGCAGCTGAGATCTACGGGAGTGAGGTGCTACAAGCAAAAGAGCTCATGGGACTCTAATGACTGCCAGGACGGAGTGTTAGTGAGGGATGTTTGTGCACGTAATTGTGTGAGAGTGTGTGTGTTTGCAGGGAAAATGAAGATGATGATAGAGGGTGAGATCATGCCGATACGCAAACACAATCTATCCTCTATCCTTAATACTGAGTGAGCACATTGCTGTGTTGCAGTTTTGTCGCGTGATGAATCTAACCTCACAGAAACCTGTAGTCCAGTGGATCACTTATCTGCTCCGTTGGCTCAGAATAATCTACATCAGGTTATGTATTGGTAAATGACGCTGAAGTTCCTAAATGGGCCTCGAAATGCTCACATGCATCACATCACGTCCCCTGAGTGAAGAGCTGATTCAGTCAGGGTGAAGGTACCTGGAAAACAGCGACTGATCAACAAGTTTGTCAGGGGAAAAACATCCATGACGGATGAACTTTTTCTGGTGTGCAGGTGAAGAACACTCCTCTGTGGAAAGCTTCTTACTTAGTTCTTGTAAAAGTATATAAATGTTAAAATACCTTGATGTAAATATACTGCCACTGAAATTAAGAGCTGTTACAAGTAATTTAGGGGCTTTAATCAGAGAGGATGGGACGGTGGATGGAGCAGCAAACCTGGAAAGAGATCAGGGTGTGGCATGCAGGAGGGACACCCCAGATGGTCTATTCAATATCTCATAACATAGGATTTAAATCATGCACTTGGCAGTATATGAAGTAAACTAAACCTGCAATGCTGTTACACTCAGGTTGAGAGAACTACTAATTAACGTCCAGTATAACAAATGATCCCAAAAGAGCAGCTTGATCCGCTCTCAGAGCCAGCGATCATCCCTGAGTGTGGTTATTGTTGATTTCTGCAGACTTATCAGCACATTTTGAAATTTGAGTGTGAAGCTATGGAGTTAATTTTCATCAGTGTTATCACAAGAACTCTAAGCATTTAAGCACATAAATGCATAAACAAGGTCTTTAACTCTCTGATGGCTGTGTCATATAGAGTCAAGTGAAAACACGTATATGACTTGTTTTAGAAAAAGCCTCCTCTATGAATACAAACTGCTCTGTATAGAAGTTAGCTTGTTTGTGCAGCAGGGATGTTAATGGGCAGTCTGCAGGTCAGCCCAGGTGATGGAGATGTCAAATTTCTTTTTGTTACTATGCTGGAAAAGAGAGAAACTCTCGCCTCTATGTAAACTCCAGTCAAATTAAAGGGGCCGAGTTGTAGGACCACGTTGTTACTAACGTTAGCCGTGAGTGACAGGCGAGAGCAACGTTTTATTCTCAAATTATATGTTAAGAAACTGAAAAGGGCATTTAGGTTCATAAAAGCGTCTGTCACACCAGCGTGGCGGTGAAATGTGAATGCTTTTAACTCCACAGCAGGGGAGCGGCTGCAGCAGAAAGCCGCTGGTCTTGATGAGGGGAAGAGAGAGTTTCTAAAGTGAACTTTGTGTCTAATGCACAGGAGCTCTGTCACGGCTCAAACTCCTGTTAGGCATGTTCTCGGATACAGAGAATATTCAAATGAGCTGGAGCTCGTTTCGCTTGATTACGGTCGAAAGTTTCAAACATGTATGATCATCCGAGTCGAAACAGGCAAACTGTCATGAGGCCACATGTAACTTTCTACCCATGGTCATATTCAAATGATCAGCACTTCCTCTTGTTTGATTTAGCTTTCCTGAAAAGCAGTAATGAAGAAACACACACTGGCGCTGGACTTTCAAACCCCAGAGACCTAAAGGATTTGCATTTCGAATCCATTAAGTCTACCTTCAATCCACTTGCAGCCTATTTTCCCACTTGTGTCAATTGTTGATTGCACAAACCCACAAAGGGAAAACTGTCCCCCTCCCCAGTGACAAATGTTCCTTCAGCTGAGGGTCAAACCCCTCCGACAATGAAGATGTCCGCAGCTACAAAGCACTTCCTGTTCCCTATTTGCAGGCCACTCTTTCCCATTAGCTTCCCTCACCTCTTCCATATATTGGCTTGAGAACTTTATTTATTTATTTGCCAGCATGTGGTCCAAAAGGTTGATGAAACAGCAAGCACTCTGCCATTTATGTAGGAATAATTATATGGAAATGGTATTCAGAGGCCACTGTGTTGCTCTGGAGCAGCCGGTATTGAATTGACGGCGGTGAAGTGACTGGCAGTGGAGAGGGAATAGATTGTCCTGAGTGATTTGCCTTTTTTTTTTCTTCTTCCTTCCAAGCCAGGCGTGTCACCAGCCGGGCTCGGCCTTATCTACGTGTGGTTAGCCTTCTGTACGAGCGGCTCGGAGCGTGCGCCTTTCCACACACGAGCCTCGACAGGAATCAGTCAATCTGAATAGGGAGATGTCATTTTCTGATGTGCTTTGCTTTGGAGCGCTGAGGTTTCATCAGGCTCGGGTTGTTCGGGGCCTTGCACTGCCCATAAACATTTTTTTAACCTTTATTCCAACAATTCAGATGCATACTGGAATGATGATAATTATAATGCAGGAATGAGTGCAGTACTCAAGAAGTACTCGACGTTGTTAACGTACTGTACAGTGCTGTGAAAGGACAGATATGTCTCCATAAGAGAACATTTTCTTCACTGATTCAGAAAACCTCAAACCTCTTTAACTCCTGAATCTGATGAGTGACAAAATCAGAAAATGTGTTCTTTTGATAAAGACTGAAAAGTACAAGCCTTCGGGTAAAAACAGAAGCAGAGGAGTTAACTACAACTCTAAAGGATTTGTATCCATGTAAGCGAGTTAATCCAGGGATGCTATCAAATACTCTGTCTTGCTGTTGATCTCTTAGATTTGATAAATCTCAACAACTTTCCACTGGAAGAATTAGAAAGACTCTCCTCAATGCTTGACTTTTCTTCTGGCTCCTCTTCAGGGATGACGAGTTAGAAAATTTGCCAAATGTTTCAACCAATACTGGAAAATCTGCTGTGGTGTCTACCTTCAGGATGTATTGTTAAAATGTGTTGATCCCTCCCCCTCCGTATAACAGTCCACTACTTTACTGTATGGCAAAAAACCTGCAGAGTTGATGATTGCAAACTCATAGTTTGTTTTAAATTCTGCAGATTCATTTATTTTCTTTTGGATCCAATTTGTGATGAGTTTCCAAAAACGTCTACAAAGCCTTTTTGATTTGCCGTTGATTACTTTCTTCTCCAGGAGCAGTTCTGGGGGTTGTGGAAGAGCTACCAACAAGGCCCTGACAGAAACTGGACACTTCCTGAGCTGAGGTGATCTTAACAGGTGGCCACAAAATTCCAGCATGATAACATTAAACATTGAGAGGATATTTTTGGTGTTATTGTATAGCTAAAACTTTTTTTGCATCCAATTTCAAGTAATTAAATGAATATATTCAAATGAGGAGAAGAAAGCTGGTTTTATAAAGCATGTAGAAGTGGAGCAGAGGATCTAGCACATCAATTTTAAAACAACTCTTCTTTAGAATTAAAACAGCTAACATGACACAGCAGATTACTTTGAATTGCAAAATGATTTCTGTCCGCAGCATTTTGCACGTCTTGCAGCAGCAAACAGCCACAGACTCCCCGCATGTAACTCCCCACAGTCTTGTTTAGTGTTGCTCATATTCAGAACTTCAACAGCAGAGCTCGGCCTTTCAGTCAATTAGAGAAACACTACAGGATAAAAGGCTAAGAGTGACAGACGTACTCGCCGTTAATTGATTGGTGGCTGAACAATGCTTACACACAATGATGTACAAGCTCCCATTTAATTACAAGCATTGTGGGAGCAGGGTTGCTTTGCAGTTCAGTGAGAAACATTTACTTTAATAAATGTAGCACATTTGAAGTTGTCCGTGAAAAAGGTTGTTTTTCTCCTCCTATGCTTGTTAACTTTCAATTGACATCAGAATCTGCATAAACCTGCAGACAAATAATAAAGGGGATGATTGTGAAAGGTTTAATATGTCTGCCTTTAACGTGTATTATTATTACCTAAATGAAAGTCAGATCTGCACATATGCACAGGCTTTGGTTTTAAAATTCAGAGTGCAGCTGGTTATTTGTCAGTTTTTCTTTTCAGTGAACTTTAACAAGCCCATTTCACAACCTCCCACTCTGAGCCGAGACGATGACAAATCATCACCATAGATGACCAATTATTTTTCTAAAGGGTGCTTCTATAAGACTGTATTGGAAAAAGCATATTGGTAGGTAGGTGGGGAACACTTTGAAAGGCTCTGAGTGCATATAGGTTTTCAAAAGCAGAGACAAATAACATTTTAGCACTGTATAGAAAGGAGGTTTTGTTATGCATCACAAACATACGGGATGCGAAATCGCTCGACCTCACGGCGGCTTAATTATTGTCACCGGACTTAAATGAGTTTGTTGTGAATTAGAAAATATGGAAAACAATCCTCGCTTTGTGCACAAACACAGGCTCTAAAAGGCTTCACTGCTCTTCTTCAGGCAGCATTAAGAAGTTTCAGCGAGGGGTACGCTCAAGAAAGACCAAAACTCGTGGTTCAAGCGTGGTAATGGGGGAACAGAGTTTATAGCGGTTCTGAAAGGCCAGGTTAGAAGGTGGGGTTAAAAGCCTACGATGAAATAAAAGAGAGAGAGAGATTTTAATTTAAGTTTGCAGTCCCTGAAATACACTCAATTGCTGCATGAAGTGGGAGCAAATGTCACACTGTTGGCTTTGATTACAGTGCGACATTTACAAAGTTACAAAACACTGTCTTTGTTTTGACTAAGCCTCCCTTTTTAATGTCTCATACAGACCCTTAAAGGCTGCGAATGCTGCTTCAAAATCAGGCAAAGTGCCTCAGTGCAGTTCAGTTTGTGCAAAGTTGCATTAGTGTTGTTTATTTGCTTAAAAACCTGATGGCCATGAACAGACACAGAAATGTTTTTCGAGTGTTTGTTCAGCGATAGAATGCAGTTGAATCTGGCAACACATAGCCTGTGCTTGGCCTGATAAATGGATTAAACCATTCAACCAAGCATTCACCAATCATGCAACAAGCTGACATTCAATAGTTGTTCTGTGGCTTTCTATCAAAACTACTCAAGTAAGGTTATCGGCATGAAACTGCCTGATCTGTCTCTCCTCTTAAAGAAGAGAGACCTTCAAGACTTTTACCATGTTGTCTAAACTTTCAAATTATCTAGTGGGACAAAGTTATCATCTGAAGGGAACAAGGGACAATGTGTGCACTAAATAACTATCATGAAAGAACAAGTTCTCATCACATTCATTTAATTTGATCCATCACAGCTAGTTTTGAACTAAGAGTAACATTCATTCCACTAAAAGCATTGCTTTATCTGTTTGTAATTGCACTGGCTGAATAGAGCTGTACTTGTGGAACCAAGAGGTCAGGCCAAAAGGTTTATTGCAATAACATTATATTGACATGTTGCATCTTCCAATCTTTGGTTTCTAACTCCAGTTAATCCCTCCCTGATAACTTCTGCACAGAAGGGGAGCAAAGTTCAGCCACTAAAGCCCACTGAGACAAGTCTCAGGGTAACTGCATTGCATTGGTCGGTTGTAATAGTGAATTGGTGCAGTGAGTCAATTTTGAGTTAATCATAGTAATCGGCCTGCTAATGGTTTTCTAATGGAAGCGTCTGTAAAACCAGTAAACATTAGCATTTACATGATCCTCTGAAATGGATTTAATTTCTTCATGCCCAGGCTGTATCATTTTCAGTAAAATAGTCGTCCCAGATGCAATGAATTCAGCAATCTGTTATTATTGCTAATACGTTTTTTACGTCTCTTGCTGTTTTCAATCTAATAGGATTTTTTCACCCCTGTGGTAAGGTTTTGGAGTCAATCTCTAAGATTTTATAGCAAATACGAAGCCCCACAAAGAGAATAAAATGGATCTGGTTTCTGTCAAAAAAAACTCCACCACTGTGATGAAATTCTTTGTCTCCTCATGTGTGACATTGGAGTCTATCCGAAGGGCACCAATATAATCATTTCTCTTACGTTACCGTGCTTTTCTATAACCTTCAACACAAAAATGGCTTTTGTTCCTGACACTGGAAAACCCTTGATTTGTTTCCTATCAGATAAAAAATGATAATGGAATCGAAGAGAGCAGTGATGACATGGAAATATGGATTGCCTGGTGAATAAAGAGTCTTACGGGCCCATAAAGCGTGCATTTCATTTTGATGGTGTTTGAATGTTCATGTTTTGTTGCTGATAGGAGGTGAAAGGTGCCTTTGAGAGATCACATTTGAGTCAGATTCACACATTAAGGTCATCTGTTGTAGCTCTTAAATCATGCAGGGTTTTATTACACATGGACGGCTCTCTAAAAAAAAAAGTGTGGGCTTTGAAGTGCAGAAAATATCAGATAAGAGCAACAGAGGAAGCCCTTTGATGGGTCATGGAAGAGAGACCAAGCTCTAATTATCTTCCAATGGTAACAACATCATTTCGTGACTCACTGTACCTCTTCTTAACTCGACATATCACCTCTTGTTTTCAAATTTAAGATAAAGAAATGCTTTAAATCAATCTGCATTATTTGTAACGACAAGTAGGGAGTGACTCCACTGATTGCTGATTGAAGTTCAATTGTAGAAACCAGATGAGGATCTAACTTTCTCTGCCGTCATGAGTAAACGGCCTAAACAGCTTTTCATAATAAATGGTACAATCTACATAATGTGCGTTTATGTACGCCATCTTTGATTGACAAGTGACAACAAGGTGGCCTTTAATATGACAGTGCACAGCTAACCAAAGGTCACATATGGTCACGTCTGGTACCAGTAAACAACTACCAGGCTCAAAGATTCACAGAAAGCTTCCAAAGATTAGTAGTGAACGTCATCAAAACATCTATCTGAAAGCTTTAAAAGAGGTAGTTCAAAGGCTAATGGTCAACATCACTGAAGCTATAACACCACCAAGGAACCAAGGCTAGCCATTTCATACTACATCACCTCACAGGGTCAGTATAGCAATACAAGACTTAATCTTGCACATCCACTTCAGTGTTCCATAGCTGTGCTCGGAGGCTGATCTTTGACGCCTCACTTTGTTGAGGACATTACAGGTCTGTCCGTTTTTTAAGAATACAGGAATAGTGCGCTCTAGCAAACTGCTTATCCAGCTCAGTGTAACATTTCCCAGACACAGACCCAGGGTAACCCAGGATAACTCGTACAGGTGGGTTTAGGATGGATGGCACCATTCAGAGGTGGCTTCTGGGTAGAAATTAGTCTCTCTCGTTCTCCCTCTCCACTTCTGCCAGGAGCGAGCTGGGGTCGCAAATGACTGCAGTTGCCAGAAGCTCATATTTTACCTTCTCATTAGCAGTAAAGAAGGACGAGGTAATTACTGTGCTGGAGTGGCAGCGAGGCTCTGAGGTAAGGGAAGGAAGCTCCATTCCTTATTTTACTGAGGCTGAAACCCCAGCCAGGCGACAAGCCGACAGAGAGTAATTCAACTGCTAAACTGTGTGTGCGTTTCTGTGCATGCCTGCGTGATTTAGCCTAGGATTATAAATAATACAAAAGCTCTTTATGTAAACACCCCAGAAGTTCAGAACTCAACCAATTATTCATAAAAAGACTCAAAGAAATAGATCTGGGAGTCATGCAAGCAATGTGTTTCATCCATTAGAGGCCAAAGGAAGCAAGCAATGATCCAGTCAAAAGCCCATTTGGTGGAGCACAGACCTAATGTAGCCATCTGACCTGTTGCCAACAGATGGAAACCTGCTGATACCTTTAGTGGCTCTCCATTCCATTTCCATTTCATATTGTGTCTCAGGATTTATTGATACTGTGTAAAACTGTGAAGGGAAACAGTGCTGCAGTCTAAGACTTCAGTCCCATAAAATTTAAGAACAGGGTGGCTCAAATCCTCACTGTTCTGAGTCATGTTCAACTGCAGCAGTTATGTCAGAGACACAATAAAGCCTGCAGATGAAAGGCTCATGTGCTGCTGGTGATCTTTGCAAGGGTGCTCTAACAAATGTCAAAGTTTAATTAAACGATCTGTGATTATATTAGAATCGATTTATATTTTCTACAGGCTACCGAACATGGCATGCACGTCTGATCCGAGTGATCGGGGTTTGCATGCGGGTCAGAAGGCTGTAGGACAGCACATTAAGATGCTGATCTGACCTTTAGCACGCCATGGAAGAGATAGCAGGCGTAGAGTCATTAAGATGTATAACGAGGATACAAAGGCAGGGGTCTTCAAAAGGAACAAAAGACGCCTGTCCTTCACACAGATCTCATTGCATATGACGGCACCATCTTCATATCTTCACATTTTGCTGAGGCGTCCTCAAATACTGCAGCATTTTAATCTGATAGGATTACATTCAGCCGATCTACATTCCAACCCTCATCTCTAGTCACAAGCTTTGGGTGGTGGTTGAAAGAATGGGATTTCGAGGTGGGCAGGCTCAGCCTTACAGAGAGAGTCAGGAACTCAGACGTCTAGAGGGAGCTCCAAGTAGAGCTGACACTCCTTCACAGAGGAGCCAGTCGTGGTAGTTGATCATGGCATCTGATCTGGATTGCTCCTGGGCACCTGCTATAGAGGATTTTCAGGTGTGTCCGACTGGAAAGAGACCCTAGGGGTAGACCCACAGTCCACTCAGGGGACTCTATATCGTATCTGGTGTGGGAACACTTCAGAAAGCCCTCAGAGGAGGTGGATAGATGGATGGATGTTAACTGGCAGTCAATTTGGTGTAGCCTGCTTAATGAAAGGTCAAACTAACCTGGTTTTACAGTGTAAGTGAATGTGGGCTCTTTTTCACTTTGTAGTTGCTAGGTAACGTTAAATGACCAATTAAATTAATAACTAAAATCTAATCAGATTTGTCTGGCATTTGTAACAAACAGTCAAATGCATTAAAAGTGCCTTTTAATACTTTTTCACAGCAGACATATAATGATGGATATCATTAAAAGTTAATTGCACAAATCCTTTCTCTTTTTTTAATTCAGCCTATTTGCATGTCTATGTAAGAAAATTAGAAAATTGCAGTCTTTAATGGACGGTCAGTGAGGCAGATTTGAAACAAAGCTGCAGAGCAGTCGCAGCGGGCGATCGAAAATGGAGCTATTAGGTATTGTTTTTATGATTAATTCCACTTCATGTATAAAGAGCCATTTAATATTGGACCTGCTGCATAATTTACATGTAATCAGGAATGATTTACAGTCGGACAAAACGCGCCCTGTGGAGATATTGACCACAGTGCTGCAGCCTGCACAGCCACAGATGAATTTCAGCACCACGGACAGCGGCACCTTTTCAATCAGTGTCCAGATAATATTGGTAAAGCCCGAGTGTTTGAAACAAATTACAGATGGGGGTATTTAATTCACAGCCACACACCCACAGATGAAATTGGATTTTATTGCCCGTGCGAGAAGTCCTCTGTACGGCACTTGCATTAAGTCTGCAGCACAAGTATTGCACTCTCAATATTTGACTCCCTGTCACACTAACTAAGAAAGCAGTGGCATTACATCAGAGGAGAGCCATTACTCCTCAGCTGTGGGAGAGTGTTATGTGTGGCAATGACTTGTGTCATGTCCCATTAATAATGGTAATGATAGCATTAGGGGGGGAGCTGTGGGATGTAATTCAAAGATCTGCCAAGTGCGAGTGACAAGGTCATTCTAAATGACAGTAAGCAGGCCTGACACTCCCTCACAGGAAAAATGTGCACGATTCTGCTTAAATCACTTAAAGTAGCACAAGGCCCACACAGGAACCAGACTTCATTTCTTTTATTAGGGAGCAGAAATTGTTTCATTTACACACGGTTTGTCTGAGTACATTAGCTCTGCCATGCATTTTCTGAGATCTGTAGGTTTGAGGGTTTCAGCTGCCTCTCTTTAGCAGCAGGTGTTCGATATCAAAGGAAGCATTACTGCTGAGGGACACTGCTGCTGCTTCTGTTACTAAAATCCAACCTTAAACTACATGACTATATTCTTCTATCTTTAATCCAACCTGCAGAGTGATATTATTCATCTCTGTGTTTCTTTAAGAACCTAATAAGCTCTTTTATTTACAGTAAATTAACATTTTGATGGCACAAACAGACATTAAAGTTTATTAACGGTGAGTATTAGTCGACTTCTTGTTTTAAGACCCATTTCAGTTTATTGTTAGTTTTATGGGCTTTAAATGGTTTGTGTTATTTGTCTCTTTGTCCTTTTTTTTTTAACTCACTGTCAGTGTTGCAGGACTATAAAAAACATCTTTAACAACACTCTCAGCCTTACGTTTGTTGGTAAATTACCCTCTTATGTCTGTTTGGGATAATGGCTTTTTTACACATCCCACAGTGCTTAGAGGGTTGCAGTAAAGAAGTGTCGCCACAGAGTGACTGGACTTGGTGTGGGTTACACCTGGAGCCTTTTGTACAGCATTTATTGTTGTATATTTCAACAACAAGTCCAAACCAGCCCTCCCTCACTGCCAACTCATGTCAAAGTCTGCTCGAGGTGCTGGGGGAGAGCCATGGATATTTCAAACAAACACAGGTCTCACTCAGTCTAGATTCAGCTTGAAATCTATATCCTCTTTATACTGCTGGGGAAATAAACAACTATCTCGTCCAACAACTGAAGTTTACTCACGTTTCTTGCCAAAAGATAATAGTGCAAAAAGTAATCTGGGGAAAAATAACTGAAACTGAACATTTGTATTGCTTTATAAAAAAATACATTCTCATTTAACTTGATGCTGCACATGTCAAAGAAGTTGTGTAGAGGTTCACCATTTTTGTGAGAGACTGTGTGAGCAAATAGTTGGACAATGTCCGAATAATGTTCCTCAGTGTGAAGTTGCAAATAATCTGGGTTTTTCATCAAATATTATTAATAGATTCTGAGAATCTGGCGGAATCTCTGAGCAAGACTGAAAACAAATACTGGAATGCTGTGATCAGGCAACACTGCATTCAAATCAGACATGACTCTGTAGTGGAAATCACGGCATGGACTCAAAGTCACTTCCAAAAACTACTTTAAGAACACCCTTAATGCAACCACACATGCAGGCTGAATCTGTACCATGCAAAGAGGAAGCTATATATACACATGACCCAGAAACACCAGTGACTTCTCTGGGATCAAGCCCATTTAAAATGAGTTGACGGTGGTATGCATAATGACTATCTTACACATCTGGAAGTATGCATAAGCTAGGGGAACATATGCGTCACTTAAACACAGTATTTATACATCTTGTTGTAGCTGAGGTTATGTATTTAATATAATAATCTCCATTATTGTTATTATTATGTCTTTGTATTAGTTGAAAAACAATCCTAATTGTCTGCATGTGTGTATTTAAGCACCTCTTATCATTAATACTGTGAATAAATGTAATGTATACAGCATGGTGACATATTCAGAGAGCATATTCATATTTTACAGACTGATTGAACATTTTATTATATTGAATTTTCTATGACAGCTGTCAGATTGAATGAGAGCATGGCAGCTGTGGTAAAGAACATATTCCTCTCCCGCTGGATCATGCTGGCAGCCAGATCGTAATGCTCTCTATATATAATTAAGCTGTGAACATCACACATTATTCATCTGTCAGAGGCGCTCCCGAAATTGGCGGAAGCAAATTTACGCACAATTAATCCCAACTATTGCCTTTTTCTCTGCAGCTCTTTCTGTTTGTTTGTTTTTTTTGCTGCGTGTTTTCAGAGTGTGCTTTCAGCTGAATTCTCCGCTCCCTGAATTAAGTTTTAATTTCTTCACCAAAACAAAACACAAGGCCGTCAAAGGCCAATATGCAGTCAGTCATCAGATTGTGATTGAGTGCGATCACAAAGACAGTGCAGCTGCTGGGCCTTTACACATCCGTACACATTTCAGATATTTCTAGTCATCGCAATCCTTGAAAAAGACTTGATCATAGTAATTAAAAACTGTGAAAACAAGCAAGAATGACGAGTTTTATTCAACTTCCTTTGCTCTACTACTAGGAGACAAACATGTTTTCACTTTTTTCATATTCTCTTTGGGAAAAACAAACCTCTCCCCTCTTGGGATCAAGTGTATTTCACTCTGTGCTCTTCTAAGCAGGCAGATTTCCTCTTGTGCACGGAAACAGAGCTATTTTTCTCATCATTCCTCTTGTTAAGGAGCTAATTTACATTAAGAATAGATACCATGTCTATCCAGGACAGTAAGGCTTTTCAATATATTTGTAACATGCAATTTCTAAAGCACAACATTCACTTTACCTCGCTTATTCTTCTCATTTAATCAGTGTTGTGGGACTTGTTGTCCCGGCCTCCTAATGCTGTGTTCGGGTTATTGTTATTTAAAGTGGAACATTTCCAAACGTCTACATAGTTGCACTTCGTTATGTTATCACGGTCGTTCCCATGTGTTTGGGTTTTTTGCCTGGTGGTATTTTTGTTCAGTTTAGTTTGGATGACATAGTTTCTTAACTTAGATTGAAACTGGAGGGTAAGAAAAGTAGTTCGACCCATTTACATGTACAGTTTGGTGGAAAAGATTCTGCTCTTTGTCAGGAGCAACAAAGTTTAAGCCAAGAAAACAATCCCACAAGTGAAGACATGGTGTACATAAACACTAAAAACTGAGCAAGACTTCAGTGAAGGAAGAAACTCAATGCTCCTTGGGAATTTCATTTCTTACTAACTTTGTATCCTCGTACCAAGACTTAACCTTTTTTTTTCTCTAACTTTAGTTTGTTTATTTATTCATATGCATGCTGAGAACTTACAGTACACAAACACTTGTATGAATGGTACTCAATCAGCAAGCATAGCTTCAAGTTTCGGGATGCACGGCAAATACACATGCGGACGATGAGCAACACGTTGGCTGTGCTGAAGTATTCTGAAGTGTTGGAGGCAGTCTCTTGATAAGCACAGCAAACACGGAGGTGTCACTTTTGCAGGTTGCACCAAACATAATATACAAGCCCCTTTTTGGGAGTGTCGCCCCCTTAAGTCGAAGGCGTACCTCTTTCCTACTGTCCTGAATGTACATGTGGAAGTGTTTTCTGTTCCAGTATTTTATCCTGCTTTCTTTTAACCATCAAATGTACATTTGAATGTTCCTGTAAACATCTGCTGGGGTAAATATAAAAAAAGAGGCCTCTTCAGTGTATTGTGAATCGTTTCGTTGTTTTAGCAGGTGACATAGAGGCGTCATTATCAAGTTCAGTCTGTTTTGTTAACAAGAAATGACAAAGTGGACCTGCAGTCTACCTGCAGAGCAAAGATTCACACATCATATGGATGCTTTAATTAAAGGCTGTCCGAGCCTCCTATCATCATACATGCTGTGTGTTAATCATATGTTAATCTCATTCCCTCCAAACGTCTTTATTTTCCTCACATAACATGCATGTTTAGGGGAAGTCATGCGCACCAGACTGTGTCTAATTCATTAAACCCTATGAACATGTGATCCTGTGAAATCCTGTTTGATGCAACTAATTAAAGAAACAGACAGCTTCTCATTAGTGGAGCCACATTTAGCTTTATGGCTGAAATGTTTACATCATTTTGTTTGGACATTTTAAAAAGCTTCAGCACACATGAATGCCCATGTGTTGTATTTGCTGTGATGCAGAGGGATCTATTTTCTCACTGTGAACATATTCTGTGCATTCTGACACATGCACTTCAGAGGGAAAATACTGAGAGATCAAATAAGAGAGGCACAAACTAACTAGCGAGGCTAATTTCCCTTGGGATGCACTTGTGTTTCTACTGGGAAACAAAGCTCTTACTCAGTGTTTTTTACAGGGGAGCAGGCATCTTTTACTGTGTACCAACTATAGAACTGATATCTTCTACCGCAGAGTAATAACTCCACCATGAGAGACACATCCCTCTCCTGTGGAACATCTTACAGTCATTGTTTCTACCGGCAGAACAAACATCTTTTATTCAGAGTGGAGTTACTGCAGTGCATCAGCCAAACTTTAAAGCAACAACAGTTGCTCCAGCTGCTCGAGCTGTTTCTATCTGATTGAGTGAGAGTGCCGTTGACCTTCAGCCATTTTACTGAGACTGTATTAAAAAGGCCCAGCCAGAGCCCCGCGTTTTATGGCCGAGCCTTCCCAAGGTCCCACTGACCTGATGGATATTACGAGGATAAATCAAACTTTCATGCCAACACACTCATCCACAGTAGGAGATGAAGCATGACTGTATGCTGAAAAATGGCATGACTCAGAGTTAAGGAGCCTGTGTGAGTATCTGTGAGTGCACATTTTTACATGTTGCAAGGGCTGCACCAGAGTCACACCATTATCAGACGAATAAATCTAGGATTCAGGTTTATCAGAGTTTTGCAGAACACCAGTGACCTATTAAACATTTAAGTATTACCAGTCAACTACTTGTTCAGTGTTAGAAGTCATGTTGCTGCAGTTCTTAACTGTGGTAAAGGATCTTAGTCAGTGAGAGAGCTGAAGTTACAAGTTAGAAACAAGCTTACTGCAGCTCAGCTCACAGCCTTTAGAGTGTATAGTTCAAGCATGGGGCCTTTCAGTTTCAGGGTAACTAAAGACACTAAGTGAAGATACTCGGATCACTCAACCTCTGAGAAATCTGTCTCTTGTGGGTCCCCTAACTTTATGTAAGTGTAATAAACCATCACAGGCTGTCCCCTTTAATATCCAGTTATTAGAGGACAAAGAAGTGCTGCATAGGGCTGCACAGAAACCCCCCCTCCTCTTTGTGGAATATTTACAGTCTTTGGCTTGATATTAATATTGTTTAAATGAAAGCACTACTGTGGGATTTGTAATGTTGACAATGGACCATAGGAATATTAACACATCCATAAATACATTTTACACACTGGCAGTCTGCCATTTTTTAAAGAGTGAAATACGCTTGTCTTCAGGGGCTGCAGGCTGCCACCGAGCAGAGTGGCCGTGCAGATTTAACGTTTCAAAGTCTGCTAAGAACATGTCAACATCCCCAAAATGACAAAATAAGAGCCCAGCAGCTTCCCTCTTTACATTTACTATCTTCATTTTACTCACTTTGATGCTCATTTAAGCTTTGCTTCAAGACAAATATTCTGATGGTGTTGATTTGTGTTGCTGATTATGAAGCTAAAACAACACCCAGCTGATACTGTTACACATCTGGTTAGAAGCTATTTTGGCTCACACACACAAAAACATATATATACTCAGTGTTTCCCATAACCTGCCTTTAAATCTGTAAACATCACCACAGCGCCCTGCTTACATTTAGCAACAATGATAAATTGTCCGGAAACTTGCCAGAGGCTCTCGGTTATTGGTTTTTAAAGCAACACAAAGTCCCATCGGAGAGTAAGTCCGACCCAATAACAACAGAAATGGATTTATGATAAAAAGGCACAGGAAATGCTGCTTGGGGAAACAAAGTGACTGAGGGGGGAGAAAACTAAAACCTGGGTTTTTGTGAATTTGGGCCATGATGTCCAAAAGGTCAGGAACAGTAAAACTGAACAGACACTTCCAATGAAAGACTCTGAGCCTTTCAAATTAGCAGCCATGTTAGCTTCTATGGTACTTAGGGATGTGGTTACCTTAGCTCTTTTGTTGCTGACTTAAAAAAATCCACAGACAGCACTGATAACTCTCTACAATCTTTATAAACCCACAACCCAGAGGAGGATGAGCTTCATTAGGAGAAAATGTGCTTCCTCAATACTGCATGGCTGTGATTTCTAGGGCCCTCAGGCAGCACTGCATTAGAAAACAGACATGACTCTGTAGTGGAAATCACTGCATAGGCTCAAAACCAACATCTGTGATACGGTTCATCACTGCATCAACAAATGCAGGTTAAAACTGTAACACCACATATAAACATGATTAAATATGATCATCAGTGTGGGCAGAGCTGCACATTTCTGCAGTCCACATGTAAATACATAGAGCTCATACTTAAGTTTACATACCATCGACTTGCCTGGGGCTGCAGATGGAAGTATGTGAGTTTAGTTTGATCTTGCACATTTACATTACAGACCTGAATGCTCATGTTAATAGATGTTCATCGCCTGTTTTCAAGAAAGGGGAACAAATGTAATTTCTTTAAGCGTAAGTAAACAAGTCTGAAATCCCTTGATGGATGTGCAGCAGATGGTGCACTCCACGTTGCCGACTTTCATTTTGCTGTAAACTTTCATGACACTGAGTTTGAAACGAAACAGTTGTTCAGACCCAAAAGAAAAAACCTTCTGTCTAACTCTCACTCGTGCCACATTTGGCTTGTTCCGTTTGGATCACTGGACGCGATGATCAAATAAAATAAGCGGCTTTCACAGTTAGGAATAGAAAGTCATTGAGTATCTGCGTGTCATTAAGACCGGCCGCCCTTAGCACTCTTACTAAATCCAGAGGAGCACAGCTTGGTGTTAGAATCAGGCCAGCATTATCAAGCTGTCACCACACACTCCGGCTTAAATCCCACAATGGCAAACCCCGGCTGCCCCTGGATGTGAGACGCTGGTCAGTCAGGAAATGGATCTGCCATCCAGCACTGTCCTCTCACTCACCCTGTGTGTCTGCATTGTTAATGTTCAGTTGATGTGGGCACATTAAAGAAGGCTCCGCTCGGCCGCTTTCACAGCAGTGACACGGCGCTGTGCGGTGGTCAGGAGCTCCGACTACAGTGGGACGTGGGTTAAACTATTCTCTGACAGATTATATATGCTGCGACTGTCAAACCAGAATGCTTTTATATGCTAACAGGATAACTGCTAACGGTCTGAAGCAGAGGACTTCAACATGTGAACACAAAGAATTAACAGCTCTATCCATTGTGCCACAGAGAAAAGGAAGGAAACTAATACTTGGATATCAAATATATAAGAAGCAACAAGGCGTAAACATCAGAGAGTCTTCTCTTGGTAGAGGTTGTTTGGATGTTTAAAGATCACCCTGCATCCTGCAAAAAGCTGCATCCCAGAAAAACTCTTCCTATTGTGTCCAGAAGGGTCACCAAAATCCACACAACATCAAAACTACCCACTGTGCCTTTATTCCATCACATTTCAGAATCTACTTTTCAGCAAAGAGACCAAAAGGAATCCCAAATCAACACATTTTCACCAGACAAGAGTCTCAGTCATCTTTTTAAGAAGCTCTTGTATATCAGAGTGTAAGAGGAGTCCATTTGAAGAACACTTTGCAGATACAGGGAGATTGATTTTAACATTAATAGCCTGACTTTTCGTCTTTTAACCACAAAGTAAACCGAGCACAAAGTCAGACTCAAACCATTTGTGAGGTGAAGAGCTTCCTCAGTGCGTGGGCAGAGGGATGAACATGACACGAACACCAAAGAAGGACAATTATGATTAAGAGCGCAGGCAGGTCCATCATGCTTAATTAACATTACAGAAGCTGGAATTGAATTTGTTTTGACTCCCCCTGCCAAGAAAATCTCTAATTTAGCCCGGATGGCAGGTTACTAAACTCTGTTTAATGAAACAAGCACGCGGCTCTGTGCCTTTTTGGTTTACAGGCACTTTCAATGAAAGGTGGTGTGGAACTATATAAATCAAATGCAGGGAATAAAAGTTTGATCACAGGCGATAGGTTCAAAGTCTTTCGGTACATTTCACCGCTAAATAACCTGCGATTCCCTGCCAAGACAGAGATGCAGCGCTGCTTTGGCATTTGAGATGAAACAAAGCTGAAATAGTGGATGCACGGCTGACAGGATGTGGAGGGTTTGCCCTTTGTGAGAGCTTTCCTGACTGGCGAGATGATTCTGAAAGAGGTTATACTGAGAATGTCAAGCAAGGCAGCCAGAGTAGAGCCTGACTTTACCTGAGGATAAAGACTGACTTGTGTTCCAAACTCTGTTTTTGCAATCTGAAAGGAAACCTCAGCTCTGATTCTGTAATGAATAAAAGATCAAATAGGTGATAATATCTGCTCTGGTGATTATATCTGGTCTTTACTGCTCTGTTATACCGCACAATCATCCCAAATATTGAATGTGAAATGTCACCAAGACTAACGACTCCATTTCCAGTTAACTGTGAACATTTTCTGCCGGTGATGGATGTGTTTATAGTGTGGCAAATGACCTTGACAACAGATGGTGATTATACTTCCACCCTTTTTTCCCCTCCGTTTTCCTCTGCAGCTCTCTCACAACACGCAGGCCAAACAACGCCGAGCAATTAACAAATACAGAGTGAGTTGAACAAAGATAGTGCCATGTAAAATACCGAGCGCAGGCGTCGGAGCTTAATCAGACATGAATTCACATTTATACTCAGTGCTTTATTTGAGTGAGTGTCTTTTCTCAGGCTAATTACACAATAAGAGCAGCCTTGTTCCACTGAGAGGAGGTTATTCAGTCTACTCTGAACCCCAATGACAACGTGATGTAAGAAGGACACACTTTGAGGTTACTGTAGGTCAACTTGTGTCCTATTAAGAATGAAAGCGTCTAGACACCAATGCTGCTCATCTCATCTTGATGATTGGATCTTAATCTCATGCTCATTGTTCAATAGTTTTCACTAAAGAGCAACCAATACTTAAAAAAGAAGTGTAGTTCAGTGGAGCTAACAAAAAGATGAATGAATAGGTCAGTCTCTAAAGGACTGACGGACTCAGGATGCCATCCCTCGGACCTTGGGATTTATTTGATTAATTTGTGACAGCCCTAAAAGATGCTTGAGTTGATTGTTACGTCTTCTGAGATACTCTAACTCCAAACACTCTAAGTGTTGACTTTCTGCAGTGTAACGTTCAATATAATAAAGAACAAAGGTAAATATGAAAGCCTCCCTGTGATTTGAATGCACATCTCTTCCCCTTTCTTCTTCCTAATTTCCCTTGCATGCCTCATTAACTCATTAAATATTAATTGCTCATTATCAGTCCGTCTTTGTAACGGCTTCAATCACTTTAAACGCCCGTGTTTATCCCAGCACATCATGGGACATCATTTCCTATCACTGTGGTTATCTTTTAACGTTATATTTATGTGAGTGTGTGTTGCCAACTCTGCATACAAAGAGTCTGGTGTTTACTGCAGGGTTTAATTATTCATTTTGAGGTTTCAATTCTGACCTGCCGGATTTGATCTTTCCCCAAAACCGCTCTGATGTTTTAATGAATTTTGATTTATCACTCAGGCTTAGTTTCCTGACCATACATCACACCGTGCATACCTCACTGGAAAAACTAGTTCTAACAGTAGATGTGGTTTGGATCTACCGCAGTGATCGGCCAAATCACCAATAACTCAGTAATTAGTTTTCTCAGTGCCACAAGTTCAAACACAAAGTCGTTCAAACAGTAATCCGCTGGGTCTGCTGGATAAAATGCATCAAACCCCGAGTCGATTACCAACCGGTGTGTTTATGTGGAACAAGGTGTTCCAGACACCTACGTCAGGAAAGAATCGAAGATGAGGACATACGTTTATGAAGTAGTCCTCACCATTTCTGAGAGACTATCCACAGCTGACTGGAAACTTTAACAAATTTGATTCTGAATTTTAAAACATAATGTCCTCGCAGATAAATACATTGAAACCAGATGTTTAGTCAGACTAATTTAAGAATAAAAAGCGCACTGAGTCACAGCAAAAGTAGAAAACACAAGTCATAACTTCGCTGCTTTAATTATTCTGCAGTTTGATTAAAAAAAATAAAGAAATATTCTTCATTATTTGGAGCATGGAGGGCAGAAAGCAGGCAAAGCATTCGCCCACATTTCGTCCAGAGTGCAGGCTGATGCTCTTACTCAGCGACACAAAGCAAAAAGGCTCTTCAGTGCGGGATAAAGCATCTGATTAATAACATGTGGTGAATAAGTTTAGTTGGAGGTTACACAGCAGAAAGCCTGTCATCATGGTGATTATCTCTTCTTCTGGAGATATTCTGAAAGTGGTGACTCAGCTGGTGAATGCTGATTTTTGTTCTCTGAAGAGTTTGAACGGCAACAAAACTCAGAGTTGGAGTGTTGTTTTCTTGTTTGAAGATTCACCTCACCTTCATGAACATGTGGGCTGTAAAGTTATCATGAATGAAGCTATAAGCTGCTGTTTTTACTGCTATTTGACCCCTCCATGTCAGTGTCACTGTGAGTGTCAATTTTAGTTCCTACCACCGGCATAAATAAACCTGAGCCGACTCCAAATGTTAGGATTATTCAATCACATTTTATCATTCATTCACTTCCCTCACATATTTGTAATGGTGGATTATGCCTCTCAAGCAAGGAGTGGAATCTGTTTTACAGTGAAGGGACAAAAGAGGGAGGAAGGTCTGTGAAGCTGGTAATGAGCCAAAGTAAAAAATCATCCCATTCCTTTCCTTTAAACGAGGTTTGAGCTGAAACTTTGATGAGTCATACCCGGATCATTTTCACCCATTTATCTTTCACGCTTAATAAAAAGTGTCCAAATATTCCTCTTTTTAATGATAAAGTGAAATACTTTGATCTGAACCTGTTGAAAAGACTGGAGTGTGTGTGTGTGTGTGTGTGGGGGGGGGGGGGGGGGGGGGGGTGATCTCATCAATTACTCGCTTTTTTGTATGCAACAGCGACCGTAATGCCGCAAGGTCAGACAAAAATACCAAACGTTATGTGAGAATTGAGTCAAAGGCGAGAGAAGAGGGGATATAAAGACAGAGATGGCTTTTATAAGAGAGACAGAGAGCAGAGAGACAAATCAGGTACGACAACACACTCAAAAGAGAAGGCCACAGACGGTTTTAGATGAAGGTCCCTCCATTCATCTCTCTTCATCATGGACGTCGTCCACACGAGGAGAATCACGCAGGTCTATGCCGTGCCTCGTCTATGGTTTAAAATATGTTTGCGTGCAATTACCTCACGGTATCTGCTGAGGTTCAGTCGCCGTGGAGTTTTAATGGCTTTGTCATTTAAAAAAAAAAAATGGCTCTGACACAAGGAAATGATTTGTCCAGAACAAAAAGTCCTCTGCGTCACCCCAGTTGTTCTGGGTTTGTCTGTACAAGGGTTTTAGCAGTCTATAAATGCCCATGTTTCCTGTTGAGTCTCTTTTGTTGCCATGATTTTTGTACATTTGGTGAACGGAGGGAAAAAATCCATGTCTGCAAGGGCATCTATAAAATCACACCATGACAGGTGCTGTAATGGTTTTTGCTCACATGATGGCTCACAGCTGAAATATGTCTCTAGGTTTATGTACCCATACATTTAAAACATGTTTTTCACTCTGTGTTTGTGAGTGCTGCCCATGATTTCAATGTTTGGAGGACTCGTCGGGATAGTAATTGCTCTTTATCACTTCGGTGTGGAGCTGCCTTTCACAGGCCTTTTCATGCGGACGTTTTGACATGTAATTGCAGGAAAAGAGCGGGTATAATTAATGACATAAAAAGGCAGATTAGTGCCAGGGACTTGTGCATTTTCACTAACAGTCTAATTGGAATCATAATGGCCCTGAGACATTAGGAAGTCGTACGTAGTTGTTGTCGTGTTCAAGTCAGCTCACTCAAAGGGGGAACAGAAAGTAGTAGTTATTGCCAACCTTCAACAACCACTAATGTCTGCATGTAAGACAACATTTCAAATGAAGCAATACAGACTGAGCCTTCTGCGTTCTTTCATCTCTTCTATTTCTGCACTGTTTCTAGAAGCTTAATGACAACAACCAAACACTGCGGTACCACAGGGAATCATGGGGGCAGTGTTGAGATGTGTGGACAAATTTTGAAGCCAGACGAGGAAAACACGATGGAACAGGATATTTGCGAAATGGCGAATATCTTTTTGAGGATATATTGTGGAAGTTGGTGAGAAAACTATGCGTGTTATTCGCTGTAACTTCACCCGGGTGAGGATACTCGAATGTGGGGAGCCACCCGGCGAAACAAGTTGTTGAAAGCCCTGGTGGACGTCCAATGATGCTCTTCATCTCTGGTGTAAATTTGGACAAATCCTAACCCTTCAAGCGTTCATATTTGCATACGTACAAGTTAAATAAATGAGCCATCAAACTACGGCATGAATTGAGGTGGTGGTTAAAAACTTTACAATGTAAGTAAAAGTAGAATAACACTGTAGATATTGCAATTCATCACCTGTGCTTTTCAGCCGGTACATTCTTCTTGAAGTGCTGCAGCAGCAGCCGCACTGACAGTGAGAAAGGCTTCAGATGATGCTGAATTTTAAGTAGATAAGAAAACAGCAGCAGCAGCGACGGCGGTGTGAAGTGGATGATACTGTCGGCTGAAAAGTTGACATCGTTCACGACTGACAAGCAGCTGGAGATCTCGTGCAGGCGTCTCACCTTTTATCCCACTAATTCTGTCTCAGAAACATCCACCGAGGCATGTTGCTAATGTGACAGCCTCTGTAATCAGCCCGGATCTATTTCCTTTTTACCGACGACAAACAGACGCGAGGCCTTTTATCGCTGTTTAGAAGAAATCATTTCTACAATCCTCACTCAGCTCAGATGGAGCCTGATTTACATGCCAGACAACTTTTTAATTCACTGAGAATTTCTCGCTGCATGCAGCATCTATAATTAAGTGCCAGTCATAATTATATGAATCTTTGTAGTGGTGTTTGAATTAGATTAAGGTAGTGTGTGAATTAGATTTCAATCTCCAAATAGCCCCGTGTAGGCGAACATCGTCAGAGCTGCTTATGAAGCCCTCAGCAGCTCCATTAAGTTGTTTTCTCATTAATTTTCAGAGTGTGTGTGCGGTGTGTAAATATCACAAAGAGGGGAAATGAAGTTGGGAAAGTCAGCCGACGCTGCTGGAGCTGATGCATTCACACTGAACCTGCACCACAAACATCCATTCTTCTCTTTGTGCAGCACACAACAGAATAACACATAGATCTTTATTAGACTGCAGGGCACAAAAGTCTTCATTACATGTGCCATTTCATTTTTTCCTGCCTTTAAAATATACCTCTCCAACTTTGCAAAGCCCTGTCCATCCAGAATAATTCACTTGCAGGAGAGAGAAAGGTAGAACTGCTTTACATAAAGATGTGGCTCGGCTCATCCATCAGCGTAAACACACAAACACGACACACAGGAGGCTGCTTATTACCGCCCTACTAAGACAAACTGAAGTTTACTGAGTGTGCTGCGTGCTTTAAAGGTCACAAAGAAAGAGCACAGCTTACATCTCTGCACATCATTTACTCCTTACTTCAGTATTTATTAGATTCTTTGTGGAGCAGCTCCAAATGTGATGAAAACTTTGGTTATACTTTTCACTTCTGAGTATTTTCTGCCTTCTAGTGATAACATGTCAAACACACAACATGACGACAGCTCAGGATTCTCTGAGTGCAGGTTGTGATGGTAGAGGATGATTCTGAATCATCGACAGGTGGAAGTGTCAGGTGTCTGCATCAGCCCGACAGAATCAAAGAGTGAAGGACTCCTTTCACACCGACACTCAATGATCACAAAGGGAGAAATCCATCACAGAGAAGGCGGAGAGAGAGAGCAATTTCATCACAGAGAGGAGCCTCCAAAGACCAGGATGCAACGCTGCAAGTGCATATCTTTGCAGGTGTTGTAAATCGTGCACAGTACGCTCTCTTGGAGGTTGATCTGACTGAAATGAAGGTGTGTTTGTCCCTCTGTGGAGAAAGTTCTTCCTCTCTATCAAAGCACAGATGAATGATGTGTTAGTTCAACAACTGAAATGTTTTAGACAGCTACAATCTGATCAATTTATTCCAAAATCAGTGTTCTTTTCAACGTCTAATAAAGCAGCACTAAGAGAAAAGAACAAGAGCACCGTAGATGTATATGCTCTCACATGGATGGTTTTAAGTAGGCCAGGCGCCACAGGAGAACTCAGAGAGGCTTCTTTCCCCAAACTCAAGAGAGACCAGCTGTGGTTTGGAGTCACATTCACAGAATAGATGGTTCAAATAGTCAAAGTTTTCATTACTAGAGGAGTATTAAGGTCTTCTATCAATGGAGCAGAGCCAGGAGGACACACTGGATGGAGGCACACTAAGTTCAGGGAGCTTTATGAACTCATTGGTCGAGCTGTTCTTGTCGAAAATGGCGAAATTACCTCTGTGTGTGTGTTAATATATTCTTCCTTTATATCAGATGATACAGAGGATGGAGATGTATTACTCAGATTTAAATATAGAAAATGGTTTAACTGTCTCAGATGAAAAAGGATGCAGACACATGTTTGATTGTTGATATCAGAAGGAGTGTAGTGGATGCTATTTTCATCTAAATCGTCCTAGCTTCCTTAAATCAAATGCAAAGAGAAGTCCCATCCCTGACAAGTCAATCATGGTTCAAGATTTTAAGGTGGCCAATCAGGTTTCAAAAGGGGCCCAGTTGACCCCTTGCCACCCCTCTGGACATGCCCCTGCTTCCAGAGCGGGAATAGGCTACCTCGTCCAATATCCGGGACTATTCCTTAGGAAACTGAGTCGTACACTGAAGTAGCTTTAATGTAGTCTAACAGGTGAGTACAGAGGTAAGTTGCAACTTCCAGCTGATGAACTAATTGCCTGTTGCCCTTTGTGTTTGGCTTTACATCCATCAGGGTACATAAGCTCGCTGGTGATTTGTCTCAAACGGACCAACTTAAATCTTGTGGGGAGAGAGTGATTTAGTTGATTTAAAGTCTCTGTTGTGGGGTTGATTTCCTTGAGAGTACTGGTGCTGCATTGGAAGCCGTGTTTGATCATTGTGTACTCTAACGCCTCTGTTTTTATTGAAGTCATTCAGTAAATGTCAGAGAAAGACCTCCAGAAGAAGTTTCTAAAATCGTATACTTTTGAACACTGATGGGCAAAAGTTTCACATTTTGGCAAAGCGTGATAAACTTCAAATAGAAGTCTTTGCTCAAAGTCTAGATTTCCAAACCAGAAAGTGATTAATAGGGAGAGCTGTAATAGCTGTGTGTCCCCTCCCTCTGGCCTCTGGGCTGTTTTGTCAGAAGAGATAGCAGAATTAGAGGGTATTCTATCTGGAGTCTGGCTTCCTCTGGGCCGTGTCTGTTTCAACGCGGCTGCCTTAAGGCCTGGTTCAAAGGCTGAGCAAAGATAAAAGCCTAGGGAGGAGGAGGGGAAAGGAGATGATGCTGTTTGTCATTGCTTGTTAAAAACAAACTGTTGAAGATCATCGAAGGTCCCTGGCTTTCAACACTCAGACCCGGGGCCTTGAACAAAACAACAGAGAGAGTGCGGCACTCGTAATCAAAATGAGAGTCCTCTCAGACCCGCGTCTCGCTCCCCTCCTCATGGTGACTGATGTTTGGTCTGCGGACATATTGTGCAATCAGTTACAAGATATCCTCTGGGTATTGCGCCATCATGTTGGGGGTCAAAACAGTTCGCCAAAACAACATCTTCATAAATTTGTGGCTTCATTGCGATGTGTTGGAGGCTCGGAGATGGTTTTTCATCTCCGGGGCGAGCTGCCCTCGAGGTTCAAAAACAGTGGGCACGTCAGGACGCTGCAGGGAGAGCATCACTGAACAATGGCATCAACACACAGGGACTCTGAATGGGCTGGAATGGTTGGGCTGGACTGTTTATAGCAGGTGGTAATGAGATTTGACCAACAACATGAACTTACAGTGTCAGGGCCTGATTGTGATTGTGTCCAACGTTTGCAGGGCTCGGCGTCCTGAATGTAAAACTCCTTTGTTGCAGCCGCCACACTTCTACTTCTACTTGTCACTCTTCAATCAACGACCAATCAAAATCAAGACAGGCTGGGACTTTTGATACTATCTGATGTCGCTGGATTTTGGTATTCCTTTCATTTTTAAACTCCTGAAATGTTTGTGATCACTAAGTCTGTTAAGAGAAGAAGGCTTAGTTGAGTCAGAGCCTTTTCCAGCAGGGGCTTGAGGAAGGTCTTGCTAGGCCCTCCCTTCTACAACTGTTAATAATGATAATATATTTTATTTATGATGCATTTTACATTTAAAACAAATCTCAAACCGATCATAAGATCATAAAAGCAACATCATAAAAAGCAATATTAAAAAGCAAGCATGCTGAAAATGAATTCAGCAATTAAAAAACACACGAGAGACGAAAGAAAGGGATGAAGATTATGGATAAGTAACATTCAAAAGCAGTCCACAGTCAATAAAAGGCTTAAAATTATTTATCAGCCAATCTGTCTTAATTTGTGTTTATATATACGTGTTTTTTAATTCCTAATATATATTTTTTAATCATAAAGTAATTGTGAAAATGAAGCTTTGAGGGGTTAAAGAGTGTATCAAATGGAGCTCAAGACCCCGCTTTGCCCCGTGTTCCGCTGCCTTTGAATGTAAGAGAGTGTGATTCAACAGGAGTATCCGAAATCAATGGAAATGACGTTTTGAGACATTATCATGGTCGACTAAATATGTCACTTGAAAGGCAATTTTCATTAGCGTGTGCTCAAAGTAGAAGAAAAAAAGAAGCCCTGTCAATCTGCATCAATGCCAGATTCATTGGACATTCAAGCCATGGAAATGCAAATGGGAACGTTTCCTTTTCATTAAACATTTGTAATTAATTTCTTAAACAACAGAGGCCCTCTTCCTCCACACATTAATTTCATCGGTCTGTGGAGGCATATCTTTGCCTTTTCCAGAATTAGCACAATTAAGCACAGCTGAGTAACGATCACCGGGCCATTTGTGAGCGCTCCTGGCCCTTTCCTCTCCATTCCAGCGACATTATATCTAACTGCCTGACAATAGTGAGCTCATATTTGTCCAATATATGAATGCATGAATTATTGATACTCCCCGCTGTATCTGTTGCTGCTCTCCCCTGGGTGCTCTCACGTCGTCATGATGTGAGATAATGAAAAGAGTGAAGAGACAGATTTGAAATTTCTCTCCAAAGCGCTCGTCTCCAGCTGTCTGAAGTCCTTTTAAGAGCGCTGTGCTTCCTCATGTACTAACCAAGAAACAGCAAGCCTCTCATGAAAAATGAAGGGATGGAAAATCATATTTTCACTGTCAAATTCTGCCAAACGTTGACAGTCCATGAAGCTACAATCGTTTCAATACTATTATGCTGAAAATCCCCTTCTGTACATTGTTATTGTTTCAGGCGTGCGTCAAAGAAACTCGGCATTTAGCAGGATTTAGACGATGAAGGAGCTGCGTGATGAATTCAGCAGCTCTGCTAGATGACGTGTTTAGTTTTCACAGAGGAGGAAATAACACTGACTTTAAAATGCCTGAGGTATGTCAAAATATAGCTGACCTGTTGGCCTCTGTGGTCAATAAGAGAGCAACTTCACAACAACAAGCCAAGAAAGAAACATCTCATACATGACAAGACGAGTAAAAAACTCTGAAGACCTTGTTCTACACTTTTGTACAAACTCTTGGACTCTTGGAAGCCTGTTTGAATTCAGATTTGTGCCTTCAAGAGAGTAATTCAAAGAGATTCATGCCTGCTTTTTACTTGGTGAAGCTTTTGTGTGACATGCCAAGAAACAAGATGACTCCCTTGTCAATATAAGGGTGTCAAGTTAGTCCACACACTGTAGAAGATGATGAAACAGTTCCCTAAAAGTGGAGCCAAAACTTTCAGAGCTCCCCCTGGTGACTGGCTGCAGTGAAGGTCATGAAGTCCACCTGTTACAAGAGTAAAGACAAGGCTTAAAATGTAAATGCACATCAAACGCATCCTCCAGATTTAAGTGCCAATCATCCCAAAAGAAGTCTGGAAGCCTGAAATGAACAATTCCAACCGAATGAGCAACAAACAACTCATCAGTACAAGATCTCACCAATCCAAAAAGTTGTATCTTCATATCAGATTTATAAAACTTCACTTCAAGTCTCCCTAAACGAAAAGGACTGAGTGATTTTAGAGAATACAAACAGCTCAGGGGTGAACACGGACCTTTTCCATGAACATCTAACGGCATCATTTCTTCATTGTTGCTCCGTTTCTCTCATATTTCTATCTTCTGTTGCCAACCTGACATCACATCAAGACATTTCTCAGCGCTGAGCTGAAGTCTGAGGCAGAAAAGAGAAAATTCAGCCATCTCCAGCCTCAAAGATAAATAGCAGACTCTGACACCAGCTCATTGGAATAAAGAGCAGGGGCGTCTTTCTACACTCATCACTCTGCGCCCAAATTCATGTCTGGAGAAATCCATCTTAGAACACATTTCTCTCTGTAGACTGTAATGCAAAACAGCTACAGGACTTTTTCCACTGATCTGTCATCCTTTGCAGCGTGAGCCTTTTCTGACATGTCTTTTTTTTGTAATTTGAACAAATCTTGGCATCTCTTTCTCCACCTGTCCAACAGATCTGCATCTCTTCTGCAAGGCTGGTGGATAAAGCTGACCAAAGTTTCAGCTGGTGCCGACTGTATTATGCACAGTGCCACAAAACTGGTGTCAAGGAGGAGGCTCTGTGAAGCTTGTTAAGTACACGGCTCTTAAAGGCTTTCATTGTGGCTGAGGTCGGCGCTATTAGCCTGTAGCCAATGACGTGATTCACCTCAGGGCGAGCAACTTTGTCTCCGAGTGGATTTTGTGGGTGTGCGGTGAGAGGAGGAGGTCAAGCACATAAAAACTATCTGCTTGTATTTAGATCTATAAGCGGTGTAAGTTTTATGAGTGTTACCTGCATTCCATGACTCATTTTTCCATTTGAACTCCAGCTTTTAATTTGAATAATTTGGATCAAATGAGGAGATACAACCTTGTGAAATTGTGCCCACATGTCCCTCAAGAATCCTTATTTCTAACAATCAAAAATCCCTTCAATGACTCCCCACACTTATCTCCAAATGGCAGTGAATGTCTGCATCATTATGCCGTTACAAAGTGGAACATCAGAGCGAAACATCTCGACATAAAAAGGAAAAAAAGAGCGCTCTATCTGATTTTAGCCGGCGTCTATAGATCTGCTGCTGCAGTCCTTTTTCATCCTCCCAGAGGATCCTGGACCTTGATAGAGTTAGACAAGCGTATCAAGCCACGGAGTGACACAATCTTTATTACATGCATGGCGACTCAGAGGGGGGGAGGGCTGGTTGGCTGGGTGGGTGTGGGGTTTCCTTGGAGAGGATATGATGAGTTAATGGCAAGGAACTATGTTTGATATGGGATGGCAGGTGTTGTCCGGGGTGTATCTCCATCATGCTGTGACTGCAGCAGGAACTGTTGCAAGTTTGATCAGCAGCCACAGGGGGAGGAGAGGAAACCTGCCTGCTCCTTTCACGCCACACATTAAAGCTTCTGTGAGGGATTTTTAGACTCAAAGTCATACTAATGCTTCTATATGAGCTACAACAGGAAACACGACCATCAGCATAACGTCGGATTATTTCTCATTACTATGTCAGAGGGTAAGTGTCAGACCAAGCCTCTTTGTGTATTGCCTCTAAAAAACATCTGACTGTACAAGAAAGCAGGAGGAGATTTAAACATGTGCAGGCAAAGTTAAGAAAAATAATAAGAGCTATCACTTTGTCCACAGGGGGCGACAAAATCGAAACACTGCATGAATTCCATTCATGGGGTTTCCAGCTAAGGACACACGCAGACCAATTAAAGAGAAATAATGAGGAAAAATAAAATAAAAGTAAAAGCTGTGGAACTACAAAAGCTTGCAGCATATTCAATTTAATGATAAAGATTGGTAGTTATTAGTTGTAATTAGTTTTCTATGGAAGTGCTTCAGGAAGTGTCTGACAGCCTCCAGAGTGAAGAGGAGGCGTCAGGAATAATACCAGATTATCAAAACTAGTCCTGCTCTGCTGTTTGTAGTCTCAGGAGGACGGTTACAAATACCTCCATCCTTTGTCAGGAGAAGGAAGAGTCTCGTTATATTATAGCATGAACTACAGACTTCTATGTGTAAGTAAACCATCCTGTAATGGTTGCAATTGTAACTGCAGAACATGGTTACAGAAACTAGAGGTACGGACGAGCCTAAAGCAAAAACAGAACTCCAGAAGAATCCAAGAAAAGTGTCTCGGTCTCCAGATCCAAAGGAAACTCAAAGCCAAACAAGATACAAAAGTTAGGATAAGAGGTGACATGGCAAGCATCACCATCACACTGACAAAGATAGTTTAATCTCGTTTGAGTTTCCAATATGGCCGCCGCCATCATTGGGCTTCAAAACGTCTCTTCAGAAACTGATGGGAGAGGTTGCAAAGAGACTACATCCATGTTTTATACAGTATACGGCAATGACAACAACACCAGGTATAATTTGTCTAATGCAGGAAACACTTTTTGTGAGCCTGTCTTCACAAGAATTCACGTTTTCATCCACGATGACAAGCTGACAAATAGCCTTGAATGTTCCCCGCACTCTATCGCTCTCACAAACAGAGAACATTTTCTTCTTTGGGTTTTTTGCTTTTCAATAACACAAAAACTTAATTTAAAAAGTAATTACACAAAAACCTGAATCTCTTCCCCTTCACAGGTAGAGTTTTTTGGAGACTCTTTATTGGCTTAAAATCAAATTTTTTTGTCATTTATTTTGAAGAAAGACGACGGGCAAGTTGTCGTTCAAACATCTTCCAAATCCACTTACACGTACAGACTCAGTTCTCTTCTTTGTATGTCTTTGTCATCTACAATTACAGCGATTTCAGTGCACCTAGCGACCAGCAGTATTTTGGAGATGTTTCCTAATTCAGTGTCCTTGAACAGAAACAGCAATCCATAAAACACATCACAGAAACTAACCCTTTAGCTGTCCACAAGGTCAATCTTCCCTAAAATGTCATGAAGGACAGAGCAAAAGTTTCCTGTCTGTTTGGTCTCACTCATGGTAACTCTTAACCTCTTGTGAAACCTTGACATGCAGCTGAAAACATGATTCAGTTTCCTAAGAACTGGTTTAGACCCGGCCTCGCAGGGGTCAAACTGAGCCACATGGGGTCCAGGCTGAGTCCATCAGCAGGCCGGATGTAGCAATGTTTGGTTGTGCACCAACAAAAGCCAAAACCTGAGCTTTAAAGTCCAGGTGGATGTTAGTCTGAGTCCGACCTTGGACTGTTATCACATGTCGTACCCTTCTCCTGCTCCTCCGGACTCCCCTGGCTACGTCAAATAAAGGCAAAAATGTCCCGAAAACCCTTCAGGGAAATAGCAGCACTAAGAAATAGAAGCTTCAGAAGCCTCAGCCTTCCTCCCACAGCTCCACATGTCACTTCTGTCCAGAACAGGGAGACTTTCTTAGCGGCATAAATGGATCACAAAACCCCAAGTGAAGACTTCACTTTGTGAAACTATGAAGAGACCTGCAATCATCTCATGTCCTCGTCTCAACTTTTCATCGACTTCTCAATATTTAAATAGCACACATGCAATTGTTTGGTATCTGCAAAACAAGATGCTGCTTCTGAATATGGACATGAAGATCTGTATGTGGAAGCTGAAATCAGACGCCTCAACAGGAGCATGATCTTGTGAAAAAGCTCCTGTGAAAAGAACACTGATTCCTCTGTATGACCTAAAAAACAATAAAGACCATCAGAGTAAAGCTTGATTATTTCCACATGGTTATTTTAACACCTGAAAACACAGCTGGGGGGTAGGTGTTGGATGATCTACTACCACTAGATCCACAGCCTCATTCAGGACAGAGGTTAGCTAGTTACCTAGTTGGCTTCAGCATCAGGGGATTCAATGGCTGTAGCAAGTCCTGTCTGCTCTTTTCTGTCTGCATTCTATCATATATTAATAACCCGGTAAAAACTCCTCACAGGAGCTTTAATTTAAGAAACAACAGTGTTCATGAATAAACGGCAGAGTCTTCCAGTCTAAAATGGGACACAATCCCAGATCTTCAGGGATGTTGTTCAATTATCCAGCACTGGATGAATAAAACACTCCTCACTGTGCTGGAAATCAATGTTCATTTGTAAATAATGAACGTCATTTACTGTATTTCAGTCGGAGCACTTTACCTGCTCTTATTTCAAGGGCAAGTTTTAATATTTGACAGTTCTGCAAGCCAGACAAACTAATGTTTCCTCCCACCTTCTGCCCTTCATACCCAGAGTTCAAATGTATCTTTACATCGGTGATATAACACTAAGCATTACTCGACATAAATAATAACCTGTGAAAGAGTACACTTTGAAGGCTTTGTAGCTGCAGAAAAAAAGCAGCTTCTCAGCAGATGTCTTGCAGAGAGTGTATCCAGGAGCATATGTTCTCCATTGCTGCTGATTTTTTATCTTATGTCTCTCCTGCTGGCCTGCAGGCTTGGCTGTAACTCTGTGTCTTTTCAGCAAATCCAACTGTGAAAAAAACAGGTAAGTCCACCGCACCGTTTTATACCACAAACAAGTCGTTGTTGTTGTTGTTGTTGTGGCCTGGGGAGTGGTTTTAGCAGAGCGGCATAACATGGAAACACTTTTCTAAACTAATAAAACACCTGCTGGGAAGAAGTAGGGCCGCGGATTACAGGCACTTACTGGTCAGAGGCACAGATTAGCTGATATGATATGATAGCGAAGTTAAGGCAAGGAGGTAAGGAGGGAGGAATCAGAATCACAGCAGAGGAGAAGAAGCTTAAAGTTTCTTCCCAACAGATCTGAATCCTTAAGGAAAGGTGTCTCAACCTTTCTCTTACTTAAGGCTCTGTATGAAGGGATGCAGTCAGAGCTGTGCTTTATTTTGAATCCTATTCATGTTCTGTAAAGTACCTTAATTGCAGCATGTGAGCTCACTTAGTTGTAATACATACATGCTGCCAGATGGAAGCAGAAAAACATGGGTAAGCATGTTGTATACTCCCAGGTATGGTTGATACGGGTGAGTATGTGTGTTGGTAGAAGAGTAAACGTCACCTTAAAGTTGGACACTTTGACTTACCTCTCCCTGAGCTGATGCATAAACATGTACATACAAGATGTGACGTAAAATATCACTTTTCAAACTTTAAGAATGAGCCTTTCCAAATAAAATTAAACTCTAAAACGAAAACACAGTCAACAGAAAATGTTCCAAATGAAGGTGTTAGGATGACTCTGACATGGATGACAGGAGATGTGAAGAAGAGAAAGGTGAGCTCAGGCACTTTTTCTGTCTTGATGTATTAGAAAATCATGAGGAGAATGTTAAAAGTGAGCCCTGGAGCAGAAACAGTGACTCAGTGATGTGTGTTACATGACGCTGATTATATATTCCTACCAGCACACCGCTGCTTCTGCCGCCGCTGCTGCTGCCAGTGTCAAATCCAGCTTTTCTGAGTCAGACCCAAGTGGGATTGGAGTTTGGAGTTTGGAGGGGCTGCGTGCCATTTCCTCATCTTCTTCTTCTTTTTCTGCTACTTATCCCCCCGTGTGGTGGCAGATGGGACTCCCTTGCCTGGTGACACAGACAGAAACACACACACACACATAAAGAAGGGAAGAGAAAAAAAAACATGACGCTGCGGAACAATCTGTGGACAAGCCCAGCAACCAAACCTCAAGGGAGGGAGTTAAGACTTTTCTGGAGTTCAGTTCCTCCCTTAATGAGGTGGAAGACTCACTTTTACTTGCTTGAATGACTCTGTAGGAAGGTGTATTTTCATCCTTAACATTACAGACATAACCTTTGCCAACTGTATACAATCTCCTGCAGGGTTTGGAGGATCTTTCTGTGATGGTGAGGCCAAAAATGACTGTTTTTAAAGATTGCAATGCAACTTGTTATGTTTCCAGTGTTTTTTTGTGTAACACATTACAAATGCAGTGTTGGGACTGAGACAAACTCCTCAATAAAGCCATCTATTGGCTTAACAGGCTGTTTGGCATCACACTCCGTCAACTTCCTTGTGAAGATGCTAAATAAAAATGTGTAAAAATGAAATAGAAGGCAGTGGGATGATGATTGTGGACAATAAATGCTCATTACATATGTGCAAAAGGACAGCCTACACATTGCTATGGGTGTTGGGTGAGGAGGATCACTGTCTCACTGTACGATGACTCTTTGATACACACTGAAACACTCAGAGCTGCTGGTTTGTTGAAAGTTAGAGACACAAAATCGAGCTGTAACATCCTGTGATGTGTAATTTAACCACAACTTTGTATTTACATCTGTCACATCAACTTATTCCAAATCCTGCTAACAGAGCAGATACCCGTGGTTTTACACAGCATCTCCACAAAATCATACACACATATTAAACCCACAGATTAGCTAGAGCACACATATCCCTAACTGAAGACGAGAAGGATTAATGAATGAATTACATGCTTTAGTGATCCCTGCTGGGCGATTCTGTTTTTGCTTCACCCCTCTCTGCAGGAAGGTCAGAGCACAGGGTCGGACGCTGAAAGGGAAAAAACACCCTGGGAGCTAATGGAGCTTCTTTGTAAAGGACAGTACAGCAGACTGGATGCCTGCCAATATGTAAGGCTTAACCCTGAGTCATGTGTTGAAGGATGATCTCTCTAAACATGAACCATCAACAACTCAAAGTGCAGGAAAAATCCAGATAGGAAGAGTAATAAAACCAAACATACGGCCCAGGGGAGCTGCTAGTGGGAGAGTTAGCTTTCTCAGAAACTGAGACATTGAATTTATTTGTGCTGGAAACACCATAACACCATGGCAGCTCGCAGTTTTAGACCAATCACAGGATCATTCCCTCTCATAATCTAAATGTTGGGATGTCTAAAAACATCAGAGGGGAGTTTTTGATGTGTTTCATTTGAATGTACAGGATGCTGTATGCTCCATTGTTTCAATAAGGGCTTAGGTATCATCATTAAGATCACAACAATGTATGCAAATAACGATAAGGGTTTAATTCCTCAAAGAAGTTCAGATAGTAAAGCAAATGTTACAACAAACGAAAGGTCTAGCATTATTTCTATAAACCTGACAGCAACATTATCAAAGCTGGATTTGAGGGATTCTTTCATTGGATTTTTCCACTGACACCTGATGCAAAACACAGGTAGTTGCATCACAAACGGGGGGAAAATCCAAAGGTGTAGCTCACTTTAAAGCTTCAACTCAGTTCTCTCAAAGTTTTCTGCTCTTTGATTCTGAGGGCTTGTTGAAATTAGAAATTATTCATCTGAAATCGTTGCAACAGGCCAGAAAGATACCTGCAGGTTTTGAAGAAATAAAGCTTTCCAAACCTAAAAAACTAGATTACAAAAGTCTTAAGAAGAGGGTTTTGATGAAATTTAGACTCTAAGATATGCAAGAAAAAAGTTAATTCAGCAAGGGCGCGAGGTCAGGACACACAGATGGCTCTCAGTGTGATCTGGAACGAGCTGCAGCATAAAAATCTGCCGCCCGGCCTCATCCACGAGAAGCTAAATCAACTCTGCCTCTCCAAGATGGGGCTCATCATTTAACCAAAGTCGACTCACCCCCAAATAAGAGACAGCCATCAATAACCTCCACCCTCCACCCTCAGGGCTGTGTGACTGTAATGACTTTGCAACAAAACGACACGTCACTGGGCTTAATTTAATTATCTTCCGTCTTTATTGACTTAATTGTTTGTGACAAGAGATTCTCCAGGACAAGACGAGGTGGGGGAGGGGTGAATGATATGGCGATGGGTAATTAATGTGTTTCTTAATCGGACTGGAAGCTGCTGGATTCTATGTGGAGCACTTATGCACTAAATTCAACAAAGTTATCCTTCTGCTTCTTCTAATTCTGTGTATCTAAACGGGTAGAAACTGTGCTATGATTGTTTTAATGCATATTTAAAAGGAAAGCTGCTTTCAAGATGTGTTCATGCCTTTGCAGATGCCACACATGAGCACCTCTATTGTATTGTGTGCATTGAAGCAGCCCACTGCGCTCCTCCGACTGGTCTCTTTGTGATAACCCGAGAGAACTGAAGGAATACAGAGGCCATGCTGGTTTTCTCTTTTGTTTAATTAAAGCCCCTTTATACATCAAGAAGGCTTTGAAAAACTTTTAAACTAAATGCTCCATTTGTCCTCAATGAACACGACTAATAAAAAAAAGCACAGCTGTAGAAACTCACACATACTTCTCTTATGATCAAACCCATTTTATTATGAAAAAGGAGGGAATGCATTTATCAAATATGTAGTCTGTCTGAGTGCTATTCAAATAAGTCTGAAGTGATCCTAAATTAAACACCTCAGCATGTTCACTGCTTCTCAGAGCAAACACTGCAGCAAGCTGGGACACTATTTTCAAGGGTCTTAAAGGGAGAGTCCACCCAATGAAGGATGTGCATAAACGCACTTTGTCCATGAGACTTTGAATGTTGTAGTCCAGATAAGTCTGTGTAAAAGCTACAATCTCATTTTTTATTTACCATATTTCCTGTAATATGAGGTAACTGAAAAAAAAATGCTGCACCTGTATGCTTAGCTCAAACTCAGAGTACTTTGGTGATGCATTAACTCAAAGCCGTCAGTGTTTTCCATCATGGTGGCAGCAGGAAGCAGGAAGATGCTGTGGTGTACCAGAAGTGACACATCGCATGTGATTAAATAAAGGTAATTGGGACCACTCTTTAATTGTTAATGTCAGCAACACTGCAGCTATTATTCAAGAGGGAAGGGAACATGGTTTATGAAAGACAACAACTAAAGATACTTAACCTATGATTCAATAAATGAAGCAAAGAAAGAACGCTATTAAAGTGATTCATTTAGGTTATTGAGAAGTGATGCAGTATTTGATCCAGTGCTTGTTCTTGACTGTCAAACTTTTCAATTACACCTGTGGATTAACTTGTTACAACAACAGGAGGCAACGTCCAAGAAAGAGCATTAACTCTCAGGAAATTAACAGGTGACAGGCAGGTTGGTGAACTAATTAGCTCAGGCCAGTAGAGGTTTTTGTCCACTTCAAGACAAGTAATCTGAGGCACAAAGGACTCACGCAGGGCTTAAAAGGTACTATAAGACAAAGGGGTATGCTTTTAAGAGGCTGATTTTGAGTTACTTACTAGTTTGGAAATTTACTGAAGCACAATTTCATTTCCAGAAAAGTTAGGAGGCTGTGTTAAATGCCAATAAAAACTGAATTTGATGGTTTGAAATGTATTCAAAACCCTTTATTTTTATAATTTAATTCCAGGCGGGCCCATTTAGCAGCAAGACTCTCCCACTGCAGAGCCATGCTGTTGAAACGCTAGCAGAATGTGGTTACCTGAAATATGCAAGGTCTTCCATTAAAAAGGTGTTCTGGGGATGGAAGTAAAGCCCATTTTAACATCTAATGAAAGTAGATTACAGTTGTGTGATTAGGTTTTGATATATATTTGCATTATCTTTATAAAAGGCTGACTTACAGCTGCTTCCAAGTTGTGCTGTCTCTCCTTTAATTGGAAGAATAAGTTCCAACAAAATCAAGACATATCAACCCCATACAGAAAGAGAAATGTATCGTCTCTTAAGTCGAGGGAATGATGCTCTTTTATGTGGAGAGTCAGCCTATTAGTTCTGTTTTTCTATATCTGCTATAAATAGTTGTGTGTTATTCAAAAAATATCAAACCAGTAAATACCAAAAGGTCAACAAAGTTCCTCAAACAGCAAGAAAGTCAACCAAAGCAACAGTCTGAATGCAAAGACAACCCAGACTCCCAGCAGTGTAATCATAAGTGAAGGTGAAATTTTTCAATCAAAAGGTGACGAGTTGCACGTGACCTCGAGGTTCTGATCCTGTCAGACCACAGAGCAGTGCGTTTAATACAGTGTCAGAGGGGACATTTCTCACTTCTCTGCACTGATGATCACTGGATTGGAAGATCCAACATCTGGGATTGTTGGATTCTGACACTGATATCAAGACTGGTCCTTCAGTGTAGTACAACATAATCCCTACAGGCAAGGTGGTGAGATGAAATTTGGACCTGGCTTCTATGAATAGAAACCGTCCAGTCTCTTTAATATGACACTGGTTCTTCCTCCGTTGAAGTAATGAGACAATAGACAGGACTTAAGGATAACAAGGCCGACCAGCGGTGGAAAGCCGAGATAACGAGGCCCCTGACAGACAGCTAAGGTAAGAAACTCACGGCTCCCCTCTCATTACCACTTCCTCACCCTTTAGAGTCCAAAGTTTTTCGCTCGATGTGGAGAATATGCCGGCGCGCGAGCTGTGACATCCCCCTCGACAATGAGCCGAGGATGCCAGGAGCTTGTTTTGCCATTTTGATGACAGGCTGGGATTTAGCCGAGCTGACAGCAGAACTTTTTGGGATCAAATGTGATGGACATACATAATGTGTGTTTGGTTTTCTCTGGATTGAGAGCTGCTGTATTATGATCACAGCCAGGAATTAGTGTAGAGCAGCTGGTTTATATCCTTAATGCACTGCGGTACTGCAGCGTTTCTCCCAGGAAGTTGGATTTTTATTTGACTGGAATATTTTGCTCCATGCTGTGAACACGTTGTTACTGTGTGGGCGAAGAACCGGTAGAAAGAAGCATTAGATAGAGGAAATTTCTTCATTACTGGGTTATATTCAGACCAAATTACTTCTCCAACTTTTAACAGGGACCAAAAGTTCCCTATGGACAGTACTGACTCACTTTGGACTGAAGGTAGGAAGAGTTATAAAAGGAAGAAATGTGGATTAACTTCAGTAGTTTATAATCAAAGCATATCTATGCACACAACTTTTAAAATTGCATCAGTCTGAAAACTAATGAACGGTAAAATTGTACAACGTCCTTAGCTGTTTGATGGTCTATTTAGAGATTAAAGAACATTTTCCTTTTGTGCAATATCTACATTAGAAACATAGACTGTATCAAACAGTGACCACCGATGGGTGACGCCAACCATCAGTTTTGAATAGCCCAACGGTGGTGAGCGCCATATTGGAAATGCTAGCTTAACCAGACTTTCAACTGGCTTTAAGTCAACATTTGACTACCAAGGTCAATTCTTCCAATGTCGTAGCTAGCAAAGGTATTATTCTAAGGTAGCCTTCCTAGTTTTCTGTCTGTCCCAGCCCTCCCCTTCCTGCCTCTGCTCTTACTCTGGGCCCTTCTTCCCTTCTTCTTGAAGATGTCAGAACAGGTCACACTTATATTTTACTTATGTGAGGAGATGCTGCAGTCCTCCAAAGCAGCTGGATCCTGGACGGTTGAAGAAACACAAAACTCAAAGAGGAGGAAAAAGTGAATTTCTGTGTCAGTTTAAGCAGCACTAAGTATTTACAGTGGCAGCATGGAGGACACAGTATCGACTGAAAGCCATGGCACAGTGCAGTCTTCATCTTAACTAAGGAACATGACGTAGTGTAACTGTGGTGTTCATTGATCGGATTGTAATAGCTTTCTGGCTATTAATGAAAGCCTGTGGCAAAGGCTGCTGGCTTTATCAGACTAATAAGCTGCTTTCTAGATATATCAATTTATTGTTAGTTTTGGGCTCCTCTTTGGATAAAAAAATCATTATCAAAGTAGGTCTTCCTCATGTATTTCCCATTTTATATTCAATACTGCAAATAAACAGACATTGGAGCCAACCAAAAGGCCAAAATGATGTGTATAATTTGTAGATTTAAATGTCATCCATTCACCTATCCGCTCAATACACTCTCTTCTCCTTAAGGGTAAACACTCACATTAACACCAACAGGCAATTTCAAGTCTTAAGTTAATCTAAGCTGCACGTCTGTTGGACTTTGGGGGACCTTGAAGACGAAAAGGTCCAAAACTGTCCTCAATCAACAGTGCCGATACCGCAGTCCCTCTTTTAGATTAACATTCAAGGCGGGGTTCAATTATCTGCCTTTCTCTGTCTATAACAAACCTTTTTAGAGGTGTTTAAGGTGACCAGCCTGCCAAAAAGGCTCCTTTAATGGTAGTGAGAGAGTGCAGGAATAAGAGAGGGATGCAAGGAGGTAACTTTCCAATAAGCCTTCTGGTCCATTGGCACTCAAATGAACCAATCCGTCTCGGGACAAACATCGAGGGGTTAATAGGATGCTCACCTTGGGGATGCCAAACTGAGAAAAAGCCCTCTGGAGAAAAGTCCTTAGTGACCCTAACCTCCCGTGACTCTCAGTGGGGCGGGGGTTGATTCATGAGGGTAGCTTAATATTGACTGTAAAGGCCTCGCCTTGTTTTCTTATATTTGCTCTGCTTAACCCCTTGACTCAGGTAGACTGTTTTCTCTCATATCAGACTTAAAATGTTCAATGTGGCTGCGCTAAAAAAGCAATTAGACATAAGTGCAACAAGATCCAATCCCTGCCTTCATAATTATAATTTGTCTTTTAAAAAGTATTGATCTTGTTGTTTATCCGAGTACGACAAACACAAAGACTTCTTCTTGTTGTTGATTTTTGCTAATTAGCACTTCACACAAAGTGCTGCTCCGGCATCATTAGCTGCGCAGGTATTTACTCACGAGCTGGAATATTGGACTTGACTGAGTTTCTGTCTAGATGATGGCAGGAGTCAGGGGACCATGATTACAGTCACAGCATCATTACTGTTGATCCTCAGGGAGATGAATGTCTTTATCAAACTCGATAGCGATCCGTCTAGAAGTTGTGAAGACATTTCCATCAAAGTCACGATGTTTACACTAATTGTAGGATTGGAAGAAGAGTCGGGGGATCTCTGCGGTAAGTTGGATTTGTCCTCAGGGCATCATTAGCCATTACAAAACTGTAACTGGCAATCTATCCTATGGTGTTGAGATTTTTGAGGCTTGAAGTTGTGGACGACCAAAATACTGGCTTTGCTATCGTATAAGGACCATGATGCTAGCATTTAAAGCATGCTGTGAAAGCACATGCAGACAAAGTGACAGTTTTTGTCTTTCTATTGCATCATAATTACATTTATATCACTGCGACACACAAACAGGATAGAGACGTCATCACCCCTGCATGCTGCCTCAAGGTGAATTCTCCTGAATATTTTCTGCTGCGCCCTCACATCAGCTCACCCTGAATTCTACCTGGATCATAAAACAGTCTATTAAAAGACATAATTCTATGATCAGCAAACAGAAATGAATCCACTGCATCACTAATGACCTGTCCAGGTGAAACCGATTGCTCATATGGTTTGCTTTCATTCGTTTCAGAGTACAAACTGTACATTCTGCATATATCTACGGAGCAGGCGTGGAATGCATTAGCTCTGCTTTGTCAAGGTATAAACACCACATGCGATATGTAATCACAAAACTATGCAATGAATTCTGTTTTGCAGGGAGGTATCTGTGGAATGAAATGCATGGATATGTGTTTCATGTTTTCAAACCAGCCTCTGAGATAAGCTGACACACAAACAATGTGAGACGGACAAAGTGATACAGCACAGTGTTTGGCTGGAGGGATGCATGCATCTTTTAGAAATATTCATACATGCACCTTATGCACACACACCTGCTTAGTTCACTAATTTCATGTATGGAGGATTATCTAATCCAATCACACTGCCTCATTCTCCTCTTCGTATATATTCATGGAATAACTGAGAGCGATGCCAGGAACAGACGTTCATTTGCTCCGGTCACTATCTGATATGTAGAAAAGACACAGAGACACAACGCCATAGGTAGAGTAAGGGAGTTAATTAGTTTCCTTTAGCAGGCATGCCAGTAGCTTTTATCTCACAGAGAAATCTCAGTGACATTTGTCCCTGTAATACACAACTACAGTACACACAGCCTGTAATTACTGTGATTGCTGCAAAGGCCAGGCGCATCATTTGTAGGCTGCCTATAATTTCTTTAGGTTACATCTCCTATCATGTCGAAACAATCTTAAACAGAGAAGAGATATTAAAACATCTAATTTGTTCTGTGACTAATCTCATTCATGTTCTTACAACCTTTCTGTGAACGGTATGGAAGTGAAGCAGCTGTGAATTTAATCACTTACATTCGATTTCTTAAGAAAGGAGAATTAGCTGTGTAGTGTCTAGGAAATAAGACTCATTATTACCCAGCTGTGTTAAATACTTGATTCTTATTGGTCAAAATTCAACAACTGTGATGATTCATAGACAATCTGATCTCACAAGTTTGTTTATTTCACCTCTGCCTGTTGATACTGTGGCAAAAATGGTGATTACCACACACAGGTGTCAGAGCAAGCTGAGGAGCCACTAAGAAAAGGAAAGTAGAGCATGATCCTGTCCTGCAGTAAACAGCAGCAGAGCTGGAGAGAGTACATCTCTAAGCTGCTGATTAGTGCTGCTATAGATGTAGACTCAAATCAAACTCTGCGTGGTCATGTTAGAGGTCTGTAGACACTTTTTGACAGCTGCAGCATCACATGCAGCATGTCTGCCTACATTTGACAGTAAGGTGACTTATTATGCAAATTAGACTCCCTTCAGCTCCACATCAAGGTCCTGCTCACCCTGTCAGGACTCTAATCAGCATAACCACCCACTCACTTATTCATTATCTTTTACTTAGCCCTTTGATTTGGATGTTTTGTTGGGTGCTGGCGGAGAGGCATCTGGACTGAAAAGCGAGCAAGCATCGATTGAGAGAGGAAAAAAAAAAAAAAGAGAGAGGCAGAGGCAGAGGCAGACAGAAAGTGTGAAAGAGGCAGAGAGAGATTGATGTTCTTATCCCCAGAAGGAGAGAGGAGTCTTGTGACAATAGTGCTGGTAAATCAAAAAAACAGACAAACCCATCCGAGTGTCCTTCCTTCCTTTAGACTCTAAATTTTGATCACGATAAAGCAGGTGCGTAAATACTGCTGGTTTAATGGAGTCAAGGTGTCCATCTGTATCCCAGGAAATAAAGAAAGCAGTGTTTTATTACCCAGAGACTGAGCCTTTTTATCTTCTGCAACAGATTCTGTACAACGTATATGAAAACACTGCTCTAATTTTATAACATGCACAGTATCAGCCCAGGATACTTTCAATCTGTTAACTGTCAGAGTCCATTCATCAGTGTCATTTTAATACAGCTGCTCTAGTCGTGGTTTAGGTGAGGTCTTTCCATAAAGGAATCTCAAAGGGTGCAGAAACACTCGCCAAAGTTTACCACTGCATCGCCCAGGTAGAGGATAGACCCAATAATTGATACTCTAATAACTCTTAAGATATGAAAGGCATTAAATTGGACATGGTAGAGTGGATGAGTAAATCTCCTTTAGCTCAAGTGTTTATTTCCAACCGTATACGAGTAGGGAAACAATTTTGACCTTGAGTGGTGCATGCTTGCTAAAAATATAGATGAACTCAGGTTGTACCTGTTTGTGGAAGGAAACAAGCGGCTACTACTGCAGTGGCTTAAAAACCAAAGCATAAACACAGAGAGAGCTAAGAGAGGATTTAACTTTTTACTGCTTTGGCCAAGACATCTCTCTGAAAGAAAAGCCTGTTAGATGTTTAAAAATAAAGTCTGTGCTGTTACCATCTGAGACAAAATCCAAAAGCCTGTGCTCCATAAAAATTAATTGCACTTTAATTCATCTCTATAAAATCCTCAAGTCTGTTTTTTCAGTGGACGGTGAACACACCTGCTGTCACGAGCTGAGCTGAGTTTCTTACATTTAGTGTGTTTCAAGTTTAGTTATGTGCTTCATTTGATTACAATGCAAAACACCATGAATGTGAACGAGTTAATTCATAATTATAAAACGCTGCAGCAAGCTGATTTGCCTGTGGAGGGTTTTCTCAAAGCTGTCCAAATCTATTTCAAAGCAGTGTTGTGATGACTCCAACATTTACATTGGCTAAATCCATTTCTTGAATGCTTGACGGCTTACAATGGTTGACCCAAATATAGTTGCTTCCAGGTGCGATCACAGTAGTAACGGTGTGGCAGGAGAAGCACAGCACATGAATTAGCTGGAAGAGTTATTTATGACAAGTGGTGGCTGTCTAAGGGATGCAATTATGCACAAATCAGATGACAATGTCACCCACCCGGCGAGGCAAATAAACAAAAACCTGCGAGCGAAAACATCAGCCAAGACGAGCCTCAGTATCAACAAAGACATGGCCAAGGAAAGGGCGCCAACAACAACAACAGCAGAGGCTCAATCCAACTGGAGGAAGCAGAGCTGGAACACATTAACACCTGCATCCAACTAAGAAGAATTCAAATGGAGACGTCTAAGCACAGATCTGGAGGGCTACATCTGCTTTTGCTACCAAAAGACACATTTGGATCTAAAAAGGAATACTCCAATATTATTCAACTCCAACATTTAAGAGGTGTAGAGAAATAAAGAGAATTATCCATTAAGAAGGTCCAGATGTTTGTCAAAAACTGCCTTAGAAACATCTGAAAATAAGACCAGCCAAATCCTACTTGGCTGGTCTGAAAATGTTCCACAACTCCAATTCCAAATACATTGGGACACAGTGTAAAATGTTGATTAAAGCACAGCTTGATGGTTTGCAAGTAAATAGATATTTTACATGATTTGCAAACCGTCCTAACTTTTGGGAGTTCTAAAAAGCCCTGAACCAACATATCCGTCTGGCTCTAACTTGATACCAAAAGGGGAGGAGAAAAGACACTAGGATTCACTATTAGGAGTCTTTAAAGACTAGTTCTACCTTCCTTATTGGTCTTCAGCCAGCTTAGAGTAACTGACTGAATAAATGCTTTGGGAAATAGTGAGCAGAGTAGTTAGTCGTACAAACATGCAAAAATAGCAACATCAATCTTGCTTCAAGTATGGTTGATTCAATAACCATTGCAACCAAAATTTGCAGTCAACTTCTGTTTCTATTGTCAGCTAATAGGAGCTGTTTTTGTTGTTTGAAATTAAAAAGGTGAATATGAGTCTAATTAAGCAGACATGACTAAAAATGTTATTGACTCTGAAATGCACCAAACAGCTTCATCAGCCAACGTTCTCCTCCATTTCCATGTATTACTCTGGGTTTATATTGGTTACAGAAACAAAAGGAAGCCTTGCTCATATTTTTAGACCAACAGATTGGGATTAGATAACACAAATATCCTCACACACACTGGCAGCCAGCTTCTGACAGACCTGAGATGACGCAGGAATGTGGTGTTACAGCTACAGTGTGTCTGATCTGAAGAGGCCATAAGGGACATCACCTATGAAGGAGATTAAAGTGCTTTTTTATGAGAAGGAAGGGGAAGACTTACTCACACAAAGGCAGGCCTCGCCTTCAGTGTCATTAATATCATAGATATGCCCTTTGGTGACACATTATTATTAAATAGCAGCAAGGAGTGTGTGTGTCTTATAGAAGATCCAGGATGGCTAAAGAAACACTGCACTTGGCTGGAACATCAGAATCTGTGCCATTTGGCTATTTGTGGGGAAAAAGCAGTGTTTCCTGTTTGTAGTTTCTCTGACTGTTTGCATGCAGAATACAGAAATTTGCTTAAGATTGGATCAAGAAACAAGTTTATAATTTACATATAAATGAAAGTCTTCAGTCATATCATTTACAAGCATAATGGATTCTTTTATAATCCCTCAAACGAGTGTTTCACAGAAAAAGTCTGTGGTTTCTGCACTTTCTGGTAAAATCTTCATTAAATAAGACATCAAAGTCCGTCTGATGTAAATGAAACATGAAAAATATCACTTTTTTGTCTGAATAATTTCTGTAACAAATGAATGACACCCAAACTGAGGAGCAGGACAAACATAATGGTTTATAAACTGGTTTCTCCAAAAAGATTGACATGCATTTTTATTAAACGTTATGTAAAGCCATTTAATGAAATAGCCATATCTGCAGATTTCCTTGCTTGCTTGAATTTCTCCTACATTTAACAATGTCACAAACATGCAGGATAACGTAAATGCACAATTGGACAACATATATCAACTGTATCTCTTTGTGCCTTTAATCATTTGTGACTTTTGTAGGAGGAGTCCATCAAAAACAAGGACATAAGAGAGGGATAATGTATTGTGAGCAGATTCGATTCGAGACACCCAAGCGTGATCAAATTCACCCTTCAACAGTTAAAGAAGGAGTCTGTTTCCAACTAAAGATTCTTCTGGGGCAACATACCTTCATCCTTTCTAAAAGTGCATGTAAAACACTCCCCCTTCATTTCCCTTTTGCACCAATTAACTCTCTTCTCTCTCTCCGTGGTCTTTGTGTTAAACCTTTTAAAAACGGCACAGAACACACAAAGAAGACTGGGTGCAAATTACCGGCAGCCTTGAGGGGACACTGGTGTAAATTAACTGCAGTTGCACCATGATTTACATACAGAATAGGTACAAATACTCGAAAATTGCTTTTTCATTGTGATCTAATGGCGTTTAATCAGCAAACACAGAGTGGATAACAGCTTTATTCTCAAGAGGAGATGTAAGGGGTGATACGTGTTGCATATATAATCACTCTGCATGTGTGATATCATGGAATACTAAAGCTCATGTGTCCTACAGGATGATTTAAACAACAAAATCTGAGGTGGCAACAGGTGTTTGTTTTATTTCTAAGTGTAGAAGAAATCTCTTTTGGTTGTTTCACCCATTTCTTTGTCTCTTATGTTGGAACACACATGGAATTTCTTAACAAGTGAACACTTTTGACCGCAGCACCAAACTCATTTCAGAGTTATTTCAAACTGAGGTAAACACAACTGTGTCTGATCCTTGAAACATAATGGTTTATTCTGTAGTAAAGAAAAACATGAACAGAGGCTATTATGAGACACTTCCACAGCTTGACTCTGCACCCTTTCTACTCAGCTAATATCCACTATGTAAATACACTCTGCTTGTTTCTTTATGAATTAGAAATGACCATGATGAATGTGTTAATACTTCTATCTACCTACTGCAAAATGCATGCTGTGCTTTACCGGTCGAGAGACTTAGAATATGTTAGCGCCAGTCGACCTTTGTGGATTAGCTCATTACCATCATAAGCATTCAACATTAGCTCAACATGATGATAGACATTTAGTCTGGAGGAATTCCTCTAAAGCAAATATGCTCCTGTGAATTATCATCTTAAAGACATCATATTTAGAAAGAAGGGTCTAATAGTTTGTGATCAGTGGTAGCATGCAGGAGCTACGATCTGATGAAAGCTCCTCTGTTTGTGTTGATTTTGGCGCCCCTTGTTGACAAAGTAACACCCTCTATCTTTGTTCTGTACATGTGATAGTCGTGTTTTTTCCTCAAAGGAGCTTTAATATCACCACGGGGTAAAAAGAGGACGTAGGACTTTCCACCTGTGATGTATCATTGTCCACTGAAGTCTCAGAAGTTTTCAAAGAGATGTACGACTCTCCAGTTTAAAACCAATTCAGTGAGACTCGGCTCATACTGACACTCTGTCCTGTGGCTGAACTCGTGTTGGTAAAAGTTGTTGACTCACTGTGCTTCTGTCCCTTCGTCATCCCTCCAAACTTCTATCTGCCTGCGAGTAATGAACTGCGAATCTGTGCCACTGACCTCCTTTGTCATAGCGAAGGGACAGATTTGTTCTTTATCTTCCCTGTTCTTGAAATAAATTACACTGGCCAAGTAAAAGACAAGCAACTCTGCAGCAGAGGTTGTTTGTGTTTGTCAGGAGTGTGTGTGTGTGTATGTGTGTGTTTTTTAATGGCTTTGTTTGGCACCGATCTTTCTGACTTCACTTGAACAGCTGGAAATCTATTTTCCCCGTCCACAAAGTTAAACGTGCAAAGTGTTTGTTTCTATAATTCATGTTGTGTTTGCTGAAACAAACGTGTACACGCAGATAAGCAAACGGAGCCCTTCCTCCGACAAGGCTTAAGCGGTTGACTTTGTTCATTTTTCATCAGTGGTGACTCAAACTCAAAGTGCTGCGGTGGGATAAAAAAAAAAATGGATCTACAAAGAGTCTCTTTAATGAAGCAAAAACGGATTTCCTTTCAGTGTCGCCCGTGTTTTTCAGAGCAGAGGGTCAACATACTTCCATATCAAATATTTCCTTTTTGCTTGCTTTCCTATAATGAGGCTTTCTGGGTCCTCGACTGACCCGTCGGTAATCCCCGCTCCCTTCAGCTTCTGTTGCCTGTTTCTTTTCCCACAAGGCATATAGGCGGTTTACTGAGATAATGATGGCACATTTACTTTTTTTAAAAACTCACATTAAATCACATCAAACACTAGGTCTTCAATTTACAGCAGAAGTAAACTTTAGCAGCTTCTCACCAGTGGAGGCAAAAGCTAGCTAGTGTGAGCTTAAGATGTGGACATCACATCTTCCTCGTTCTGTCGCTGGGGTGTTAAAGATGACTCCGCCCGTTACTCTATGACCTCCTGTGAGAGACTTTTCAATTTGTGCTGATTTTAGTGCCCTCTGTGGACAAATTGGAGCCTCTTAGAGCCTCTTTAGTCTGAAAAGGGGGTTTCTGCAGAGTGCATTTCTTTTTTTAAATGTTTTTTTTGGGGCATTTTTGGACAGCTTAAAAGAGACAGGAAACATGGGGACTAGAGAGTGGGGGAAGACATGCAGCACAAGGTCGCGGCCGGGAATCGAACCAGCAACCTCTGCAACAAGGACTATAGCCTCTGTGTGTGGGGCGCTTAGACCGCTAGGCCACCAGTGCCCTGTATTTTGACGCATACCCAAGGGCAGCTGTCGTCTCCATGCTGTTGGTCTTGTTTGCTTTTGTAAGGCATCCCAGGAGCTTTAAGATAGTTTATTATCAAAAAATCAGCAGAGCTAGAAATTAAATTAAAGCTTAATTTGAGTCACAGTTGCAAATATAGAGCATCATTTATCACCCCAAATGCCACTACATTAATAAATGTTTTATTTCCCTGATAATGAATATGTTTCAGTAAGAAAGTTGAAGGTGTAATTTAAAAGAAATAACACCAAAGAAGAGAAAGTCCTCCCCGCTGCAGTCAAGCTCAGCTTTTAAAGCTCTTGCAAATCTTGTAAAACCCCGGCCTGAGCCTCGTAACAGACTTCATCAGGCCACGGCTTCATGAGCAGCTGGGCCGGAGCCAGTTAAACGTCTCAGAAAGTTAAACATTGTGACGAAAAATATATATTTATATATTAAAAAAAAGAAGTTATCTGTCAGCCCTGTGAGTCAGACACGCTGAGCTCCATGTTGGCTGGAGGGAAAATAAAACTGACACAGGTGTCAGCTTCACTCGTCTTCTTCAGAATTCAATTTTATGCGGCCAATAAGATTCCTCATTTACTGCTATTTTTAGATAGCACATATAGTGTATTTACTCATTTCTGCATGCAAATGAGTCCATTAGAACAGTTAGTGGGGGAAAATCCATTATGCTAAAGTTACAATAGCAGGAATGCCTCATTGTTGTTATTCAGGTCAAAGTTTTGGTGGTGCTATTATGACTGCCGAGCGACAACACGGTGGAAAAGCACGGCAGCGCTCTGTTTCATCACTCACTCATTTGCCAACTTATAACATTCACCATCATGCTGTTTATACCCGTATAAATACAGCACCGCCATTTAAATTGGGGGCTGAATTTAATCTGGAGGCAGGTTTATCTGCAATATCCCCCATTATTCCTGCAAAAAATAAAAATACAACCGTTGCTTCAGCTGCCTGCTCATTATTTTTGTTATATTTAATTCATGTTTGGCATATTTCCCCACATGGATGCTGCTACACAAAAGTGTTGAAACAATAACAGCATGAATCATGGCTGTGTTGAGGCACAAAGTCGATGATGATGACAGATGCGCACAGTGTAAGTGAGCCACAGATTTAGAGCTTCAAAACAGCAGACGGCCACATTTGATCTTGGGATTGTTTTCCTGCTAACTCCTTCAAAAAGCAGGCCGCGACCAAAATAACCTCATCAGGAAAATGAAAGCATCTTGGAAGATCTCTGCTGGCCTGAATCTGCATGCGTTTTGTCATCGCTAAGAAGGAAAGGTCATCGCTAATCACGGCTGAGATGGGGGTTTTTTTTCTGGAGTGGTCATTCTGGCTTCCCATCTCAAATGTGACAAATAACGCATCAAAAACAGCTTCCCACCCGTCTCTCAAAGATGCTCTGAGCACATTAATTTTAAATCACATCAGATTATCCAGACATTCTGAACATCCTTTTCTGTCCAAAATGACTTGCAGTGACCGAAAAGAGAGCATCAAGGGGGAGAGCATGATCACGCAGAGATAATACACGGAGCATAAAAAGAGGACATTTAAGCACATTGTTCCAAAAGCTTCCTCCTTCATGATGTGTTGTGCGCCTGCTGAATTTGATGAGCCTCTACTTCTCCTCCTGCAGCTTTGTCTCTCTCCGCAGCAGGTGTACAACCTCTGGCAGCTGAATTTACTGTAAGCCTGAGGAGGAGACAGGCATCAGACAAGCAGAAACCCGGCTTCTCCTACCTCTTCCCGCTCTCTCTTCTGCTGTCAAGTACATCTGTGTTTGAGCCGCTTTCTGATGCTCCGTTGTGGTCTTTGTGAGGGAGGAACAGTGATGCCACGCAGCAGCTGTTGCATACTAATGCTTCTGTGAGCGGTGGGCGGCTGCAAATGTTTTCTGCACTTTCTGAGAGTGCAACAAAGTGAACAAGTACGAGTTTGTATTTTGATTAAAACTGATTAGAGTGGACCCTTAAGTATCCGCTCTTTGCTGATGTTGTATTTTCTAAGGCTACTAATTTAGTTAATTTACCATGAGCATCATCAAGGCTACAAGTGGGAAAACAATTTATCTGTCAACACTTCACATTTTGTATGAAGAGGAATTAAACAACAGGAAATGAGGTGAGCACACCTCCTTAAATAGACTACAGCTTTAGATAAAGGCTCACAAATTACTGTGTTAGGTTGACATGAACACCAGGTACAGAAACACTACCCTGATATTGTCGGGGTGCATATGAGGAAGAGGAGACAGACTTTATGGGTAACAAATGAGTGCAGATGACAAACAAAGAGATAATTCAAACTCAGATTGCGTAACACCAGTGTGACTTCTATTCTGGATCTTATACTGTAGTACTATGTTTGTTAAGACGTCAAACTGACTGTAGTACTCATTGGAATAAATCACTCATACATAATCTGTGGAGCAGCACTCAGAAATGATGTAATATTGAAAGAAAAGCTGAGCATTTGGGATCTGCTGTATGTAGCAAGACCTCCTAGAAGACAAAAACGAGGAAGATAGTATGCATTCACTATAAAACGGAGTGACTAACACAGTTAAACTAAGTAAAGAGCACAGCAGAAGTCAACACAGCAGATCAGTGCTCCAGCACAAAGGCAGTTTCTTCTGGGTCTACGCTGAAGACGGGAGGAACAAAGCGTATCTGCAGAGGTTTTTTCCGACCCATGGGCATTTTAAAGCCCTGTATGAAGAAACAACACGCTCCAGTGAACTTTTTAACTCAAACCGGGCATTGAATCTTCGGCTGGTGAAATATTTAATAAATAAAAGAACACACGATAGCGCCGCCATTAATATTTCATGTGCCACACAGGCGTGTGGAGCCCGGGTCTCCTTCTCAGCATGCTATTGGCACAGGACGTGTAAGCGGTGGGCCACCAGCGGCTCCGAGTCATTCAAATGCAAAGAGAGATTTCTGCACGGATATCTCAATCGCACAATCAGAATATTTGTGCTTCACTATACATGCTTTATCCAGTGGATACAATAAGGTTTCAAACTTCAATGAGGAGCTTTTCTTCAAATATTTTTCTCTGCGTCATCTTACTTGTAGCAATAAAATCCAAGGATGCACCTCGTTTCTGCTGAATGTGAATCAGCCTTGCACTCCCACGTCACTGACGTGAGGATTTATTTAACGCAAGATTGTCAAAGATGAGATTTAAAGGACTGATGCAAGAAATTAAAAAGGTTATTTTGAAGTATGACCCTGAAAAGATTGTGAAAAGAAAGTAAATGTGAAGAAAAGAAAAGAAATGTGATGTGATGCACTTTTGTGCAAATTCAATGAAGCAAAAAACATCCTATATTATAAATTTGAGTGATTTTACAGCACATCTGAAATGCCTGTGTATTCTTTGTCTGGTGTTTGCAATTTATCACCATTATCCTGCTCTGTTTGGGCAGCTTTTACATTCTAAACACAACAAAGCAAAACTGAAATAATGACCAGAACCATTTGTTACACAGTGCAGCAGCATTAATGATAACAGTGTTGTTTTTCCCTTCAGTGCTGTCAAACTCCAACAAGTGTTTATTCATCTTTAACTTAAATACACACTGTGTCTTCTGCTACAATAAAACCATCAGAACGCTACAGCGACTTTGTTGTTAATGGCTGAAACAACACGAGAGGCGAGGGCCAGTCCGGACCAGCAGCCTTGTTGCAATTCTGGCAACACACTCCTCCGCCTGTCTCTCTAATGAACCTGCCGCATATTAATCCCTATCACTAATGAGGCCATTCAGAATGATAAGCTTCCCCAGCACTCGCTAATGAACACATGCTAAAGCTGCCCGGGCCTCTGCTGAGCGCTCGTCGGCCTGCCTAAATCACACAGCAGCACCTGCCTGTCACAGCAGACAACGCGCCCCGACTTCAGCGAGGGTATGTCCACAGACCAAACAAATTACAGCTCGTATATAATGAGCATCATAAACTTGAGCTGCTGCAGCGGTGAAATTTCAACAAGGGGATCAGGAGGTCATCTCCCAACATGGCCACCAGAGTCTTTAGGGGTCAGTCAACCTAAAGTACTGAACCATTTCAGTAAGATCTGTTCACAGAGAGCCCGTTTACACTTGGTATTCAAATGTGTCCTGCATGTTCTGATCATAACTGGAGGACTCTACATGCAGCAGTTCACACCTGGCGTCACAATGCAATAAGTGCATCAACTTCATATTAGAACTTCCTGCTCATCATGCAAACGTAGAGAGACTAAATAATCTCTGTCACAAGTTATTATATTCTACATGAGTCATTATTCTGTGCACAAGTTAATTACCTCTGCTGCAAAAGTTGTTATCTTGTGAGCGTTACTTCATTATCTTGTGCACCAAAGTCACTATCTTGTGCACACAAATTAACTTTGGTGCAAAAGTGGAGTGTGTGGAGTTTGCAGTCCTGCTAGTTAAGCTTGAATAACTCTGATTGTTCGGTCTGTCTTTATGCTCAATAAAGGGGGGTCAATTAAAGATGATTTTGGATTATACGTTTCAAAAATAATCTACGCAGCAGCTGCCACACATTTTAATTCCTCTTCCAAGTGTCCTAGCTGTGATTTGAGCTAATCAAAATACTCAGCAGGTAAGTGAGTACCAAGTGTAAATAGAGCCAGAGATGGCTGGATTATGACCAGGCCGTTGTCTGCAGAGAAACACCACTCAGTGTTGAGTTACTCTGAAAGTAATTTACAATGAGAGATTAAATAGCTGCTTATGAAAAGCTACTCAGAGCTGAGTTTCCCTCGCCAAGTCCTGGACAGTGGAGAGCTGCCCAGTGAGCCAGGTAATCAGCAACCATTGGAATCCCACTTAACTCCACTTGAGATCTGGAGGAACTCCTTTGGCAAACCCGGTTGTCTTTAAAGTATCGTTTTAAACTACTACTTTGTTTTGCCAAAAGCATTTTGGGGGGAGAAAGTAATTGCTGCCTGAATTATGTTTTGTCTTTGTTTCCAAATAGCTCAAGGGACAACCATAACTAAGTCAGCTTTGAGTCTGAGGGTTGTGCAGCTTTTGTGTCCCCTAAACCTGGACAAATGAGTCAAGATAAACTTATCAGAGAGAACACGCAAAGGGTTAAATGCAGCACAAATACGCTGCAGGAATAGCTCTTTGTGCAAAGTATTTAAATGAGTCAGTATGCATTAACTCAGAGCATACTTGTCTCCTTTCTGTACAAATGAAGCTCATTGAATAGCCATGCACAGTCTGGGGTTGTCACACTCAAACTTTCCAGTTATCATGACAACAAGTCTTTTAATATCACTCTAACGTTGCTATAGTAGTTATTAAAGGAGTCGAATCAGCCTGAGGATGGTCAAGACTTGAGTGTAGCACATACAGACTCTTCCACATGCGTGAAGAAGGCCTGCAGCCATTATGCTAAACTTGCAGGTGCTCCTGCATGTTCACTCCTCTGAGGAAGCTTGGTTATGAACATCTCACAGTAAACTAATTTGAAGTATCCTTTCTCTTTCAGTTCATCATCTGTATGAGGAAAGATTTAAGCTTCATGAGGCACAAGTCAAAGAGAAGATATGCTGACAGCCTCTCTCTAGAATGAAACACAAAATAAGAGCAAACTGCACAAAGCTGCAAAACTTTATGGGCGTGTCATTTTTCATGAATTGGTTTGAGGCCTTAAAATAACTTTAACAAGCTGAAATATTATTGCAGAAGCAAATTAAATATATTGTTTGCTGATATGTGATCATAATGCAACATTTTCTTACTGTGTCAAACAGAAAATAAAGGAAATCCAGCTGGCTTCATTTCCCAGTACGTCTCCCTTGCTGTTGAGAATTACTTCTAAGCACCAAAATGCATGCAGTCACAATTGGACCTCTGTTTTTGCTCCGACTTAAATAGCTTAATTTGAGCCTTGTGTTACACAAAGTAAATGTCAGGTTGCTCTTTTAGAGAAACTGAGAAATGGCTCCTCTCTTCTTAAATGAGCTGCTTCTGTGTGAACATTTAGAAAAAGACATGAGGAATAAAATGTGACCTTCGTGTCTGTCAGAGAGTTCAGAGAAAATATCTCCAAGACCGGATATTTTACATCAAGCGACAGCTGCAGCAGATTGCTTTTTCCTCGTGTCACAGGATCTAATACGACACCCTCATTTGTGACAATTTGACAACTGTTTCCTCACACTACACACTTATGTGTACAGTGATGTCATTCTGCTCTGTGTGTTTGTGTGTGTGTGTGTGCTGAAGCCCACAGGGTGTCATGATATAGCCTGCAGCAGTAGGAATGACGGTAGACACTTGCTCCCCATCTGCTTACACTCATCACTTCTCACTCAGTGCCACAAGTGAGGCAGCACAAGGACTCCTTGCATGTCTCTCTGCAGCCCACATGGCCTGGGTGCTGAAACAGATTTTTTTCTTTGTATTTTCCACAGAAAAGATTCTTCTTGAGTAATGCATTGGACAAGATTTAAAAAAACATGACTTGCACATGTTCAGGACAAAATCAGCAAAGAGATAAGAGGTCCTACTTTGCCAACACAAGCTGAAAGTTACTCACTGGAGCTTTAAACTAAATGTGAAGTTCAGGAGTCTTGCAGCAAAATATAACGATCTACTGTGGGATCAGAATGTGCAGCCATCAGGACCCAACAGTAGCTGCAGATATTTAGCCAACAGTACATCGGTTGATTGATTTCACATGTTCTTCTTCTCTCCACTCCTCTGCATCGGCATGTAAAGGTTGGTTTTATCACATGACTAGGTCTCCTTCGTCTCACTTCACGCTCCCACCTGATCACAGTTGATCTGCGTATGACCGCCCTGACATTTCCACCAACCAGCGAGGCTGTGGGCCTGCGAGAGAGGTCAGATCATGTCGCGCCAAATGAAACAGTCAATCCCTTATATGACGCCCACCCTGCCACATGCAATCACTCTCACAAAAGGCTAAAATGATTCTGCAGGTCATTATTAGAAAAACAGACACTGATCTCTTTGCTATAGACACCAAATGTCAGCAGATATTGTGCTTGTGCGGGGTTATTTCTCCCGGCGAACAATGTTCAGCTGTTTAAGCCGCTGTGTGAGCCGACGCTGTGATTTATGTGATACCTTGACATTTTCAAGCAGTGGCTCTGGGATAAAACGGGGAATTTAACTAGTATTTTTGAGAAAATAAAGGATAAGAGTGCGCACTTTCTTGAGTTGGTCCTGCAAAAAACAAACAAGCAACCAGAACTCAAAATGCCAGAGGGAAAGTGGAGCAGATAGGGGATTAAAGTTAATTTTTCATGTGGCTGTGTAATACACAGTAAGTGGGATTTCTGCACTGCAATGAGGAGCTTTTACAAGCCTCGACTAGCCTGGAATACATGTGTTGAATGTGAAATGGAATCACAGACACTTTTAGCTCACTGTGTCCATTACTGAATGCTCTGTGTGAATGCATTCAACTTCCCCTCACAATCGCGTTAGGATCTTGCTAAAACATAAAGCAGGAGGCATGCACTTGCCAAATAGGCGTAGAGCGCATTATGTTCCTCTTCAGCCGCCAATGACTCTGCCTTTCTGCAAACACACCTACGTCCTCATATCACTATTTCAAAGTCAATCGTTGGTTTAACACATTTTGTTGTTAATGCATCACAGAGGAGGGGGAAAGGTGTCCGTGTGAAAGGAGGCCATTGGGAAGACTGATGGATAGCATTACGCCAAACGGGCCATTATGGGCGAGCCGTGGATCATAAACAAATGACATAACGATCACGAGGTGGTGTAGGAGTGGAGGGGAAGATGGGTATTCTATCTGGCTACACTAAACGCAGCCGTTAACGCGCTCCACTCATGATAAATCAAGGAGGCGCTGAAGGGAGGCCGAGCCAGTCCACTACTGGTCCTCCTCAGTCCGTCGGAGCTCTCTCTTTCTTTTGGTTGACAACGCACAAAAAAAAAAAAACGCCACAATCTTCTTCCCTCCATCTTCCTCTCTGTCTTTGTAGCAGCAGTTAAAAAGCGGCGGAGCGGCTCGGTCATCCGGGGGCCTCCGTGATCTATGTTGATGACACTGACTCGCAAGCACCTACAGTCCCGCAAACTCCATTTGGAGTGACCTTAGTCATAACCCTGTCTCACACCGCTGGCTCCGATAGATACCATCATTTATCATAAAGGATTCTCAAATTGTTCTTCTGACAGTGACTTCCACATCACGAATTAGTAAATCAACAACTACATACATGTGGAAATGGACAAATAGCTGTAATTAACTGCAGAGAGGGAGGTGGTATTAATCAGGATAATGGGTTGTGCCAAAGCGGTGGAGTTTTTAAAGGGACGGTCCCAGCACGTGAAAGGATTTGGAGTCCCACAAGGTGTCCTTCAGAGAACCTTTAAAGCTCCTGTGTGGAGATTTTAGCTGATAACTGATGACTCCTTATGGCCTACAAAAACAAACAAGATTATTATCTTTAGGTTTTATTTTTTGAGATATTTGTTCTCCTCTTTTAAAGCTCCTGTAAGTAACTTTCTGTTTATGATGATTTGGCTGCCCCTTGTGGACAAAGCAGTCTTTGCTGATTTTGTCTTCACTCATCACTCATAAAGAATCTCTTCCTTGTGGTTTATGTGAAAACAGGCTGTATCAGCAGCATGCTTCAATCTTAGTCTGACACCTACCCCCTGTCAGTGATTTCAGACATTAAAAATAACAATACAAAGGTGATCACTCTTCTTGTTTATTGTCTTGTTTGCCTTTTCAGGTCATAAACAGACACGTATATTAATTTCAGCCTGTTTCATAACCAGCTAAAAACCCCTCACAGGAACTTTAAATGAATTCAATTCCGCTATTTTGTACTGGAGGACTCTACTTGTATCACATATGATGGGATTTCTCGTATTCACACTGTACTTGAGTTAGTCCCAGTGCTTTATTCTGCATCTACTGTATCTCTAACTGTCAAGTATCCGCCTGTCAGTCAAACCAGACCCAGGAGGGAGAGCTATAGAAGTCCAGAACAACTGTGTGATGGCGCAGCACTTCTTTTTGGAACGGGCTGAGCAAATTCAATTCAAGCCAAATGACTTCAATTAATACTTGATGTGATGTAATTTGAGAAAATATTATAGCAGGCTATTATTCTAACGTTGCAGCTCAATATTCAAGTCCTGTGTGAGACCCTTAAGTGAGTCACAGGAATAGATTGAGACATTTTGAAGGAGCACAGAGGTTTTACAGTCGCCACAAAGCCCCATACTGTGCCTCTGACTTTTTTTCATCACTCCCTTTGTGTCTTCTTACATTCACAGCCAATCATTTCTTGTAACCCTAGTCCCGTTAGAAAAGAACCATATGTTAGAAATATGAATTCGACTGCCAGTAGACAATGTCCTGTGCCAATGTTGTGAATTTTTCCTCCAACTTCTCGCCAAAAAGTTTCACTGTTTTTCTTTCTTCTTGGCAGGAAGGACGAAGTCGACTGAAACTCAGACTAATTAAATTGTGATTGATGAGTGAAGGCAGAGTGACCAGTCCCAGCTATTCAGCAGCAGCTAAATACTGTGGAATACATTACTGAGATTAAAAGCATAGCTGATTTACTGTAATATAATTTGACAACTAAGTGACTAAATTAACAGACGAGACTGAACTCCTTTATTTCTCAAAGGAGCTTCTGTCACATGACCTGAGCGTCAAATCAAGCCATCAACCAAAGTCCCCGCAGAAAGTGCTCGATTCAGCCGAGGTAAAGAGGGATCAATAACAATGTTCCCACAGCCTCAATATGCTGCTCGACGCTCTGCCCGGAGGGAGCTGTGCAACACCATAACTGTGCATTTGTGTAAGTGTGAGAGTGAGAAAAGTGAATATAAATAGAGGGAATACTTTCTGCCTTTTCTGATCTGGATTTGGAAACAAGCCTGTCCCACAGAAACATTAGACCTGCATGATTAAAGTGGGCAAACTTAGGATTAGAGGTATTTCAAAAGGCATAAAAAGGGGAAATTGCAAAAAATGTGTGTGCATGAAATGTGATCACTCACTTCTGCTGACATTTTTAACAGTGGCATTTCTAAACCCTTGGATATCTCTTTCTATATGTTGCAGGTCTTTTAACAACTCTTAATTCCTTTAGTAACACCTTTAATTTTACACATAGAAGTCAGTTTTGTTATTCATGGATGGTTATACACAACCTGTGAAAACAGGTGCTATAAACGCTGCAACTTTTGATGTTTTGACACAGGAGATGTATCACCTGCGTCTTTAAGTCATCCATGTCTTTTACATCTGACAGAACAGATGGGATAAAGATGTCTTCAAGTTTTCAGGATCGATCTTTGCTCAAACCGGTATTCACACATGCACAAAACTTTTCGGGTGAGTTGCAAAAAAAACAGACAAAACTTATACTTTGACTTCACTCTGATTTTTTCCCAGCAGGCCCCTGGAAAAATGTGCACGTAAAGTCAAGGTGAGAACATAGCTGGAACATTCAGCAAAATTAGGCAGGGCTGCGGACGTGGTGCCCCCTGCAGAGCAACACGTAACAGGCTGAATATAACCATCTGAGGTTGATGGACGAGGATCATTCTTAAGATGAGACCAGCGAAGTGTCTGCACACCTCTTTATAAATAGCACTGATACAAATGCAAGAACTGTCAATATAGTGTCGGTCTCTGCTTTGCTTTCTGAGGTCATGTCTTGTTTTCTCCCGCCCCCCACCCCTCTAGTCCCACAGGAAAGGCTTCACACTGTGAGGGACATGTGAACAAGCAGCTTTGTAGAGCTCCTGAAAATGCGCAAAACCAGCACTAAGTTGTAGCCTTCCTGTTTCATCCAGATCCACAGGGTACCCTTCAGTGTGTGCATGGAACACTTGAACTTACTCGAATGAAACCTATCACTACAGTGTTTAGTGACTGTTCTTACTTGCACAGTAGAAGGATGAGGAGTCCTCAAAGCTGCTCCCAGGACACCGTGGATCCAACGTCCTGTGTGAAACCAGAAGCTGGTGTTAATCTAAGTACAACATGAGCCCTGGTGGAGTCATCAGTCACTGTGATCATGTTAAGGATTTATGATGATATCCAGAGTCTTCTTTTGTTGAAAAAGGCTCAACAGAAGATTCAACTGAACTTTAGAGTGGATACAGTTTTTTATTTTCAAAGTTAAAGAGTGTTGGTTCAAAAAATCCTCTTGATTGTGTTTCTTTGCTGTGCTCTGTGTGGGTGTAAAACAAAGAGGGATTTTTGAACATGAAAGGGCTCACCTTTGGATGACACTTCATTTGTCTATTTTAGACTGCCAAGGCCTCGTAATAACCTAATATTATACTGCACCACAGATTTTTACAAAGAGAGAGGAGTGAGCGTTTAGCTTTCTTCATTCTCTTTGCAGCTTTATTCAAATGTACAAACACACCGATACGTTTCATTTCTCGTCTTAACGTACATCAATGCTATGCCTCTATCTTAAAAGATGATTATCTGGACTTGTCATGTAAATGTGAACTATATTGATATTTTTTCTAGCTGTGCTTAGTTTTGATTTTTTTTGCAGTGTAAAACTCTTAAAGCTGTGTATCTGCTTCTGATTGAAAATGCAATCAATCCTCTGAGGAGGAGAAAAAAACTGTGCATCATGAACGGTCAATTTCCAAAGCAGGCGGATGTAAAGCAAAGTGCAGCTGAAATCGCTCTTCAATCAGCTCCACCCTTAAAGAAAAAAGCAACACAAATATGCTCAGCTCCTCATGGGTTCTATACTCAAATTGTCACCCCACCTTTCAATCCTGCAATTTAAATTGCTGCCGCATCAGATTGCCAATTACAACAAGTGTGTGATTATAGTGATCGTTTTCAAAATGACCGTCCCTGCATGTGCTGTCACTCTGGCACATTTAATTAAACCAATCAGAGGGAGCGTAATGTTTGCCTCTCCAACCAGTCATCATCACACAATCACAGAAACACACAACCCTCTCTTTTAAACCGGCTGTTTGCTGTTTAGTGGACACTTAAAACCTTGTTGTGGATGAAGATTCAGGGTTTTATTTTCCACATGAAAGCTTGTATTTTGAGTATTTTGAAGATTGTACTGAAAAAGAAACGATACCACCAACTCCACCTATTTCATCTTGTCCAATAAGGCAGTTCCTCCACATCTTCTCATGGAGCCCAGAATTACTAACATCTCATCTACTGAATCTCCTGACATTCAGGAAATCTGAGTTTATACCCAGCAGCTGCAGGCTTTGCAGTGGACACTAGAGGAACTGCAGTCTCTTGCACTTGTGAATTGGCTTCATACTTCAACACATTAGGTGACCGCTTCTTTAAAACAAAAGTGCCAAAAGCAAATCAATCACTGAAACATTAGGATATGTTGTTCCATGAGGTTCCACAGAGCAACATATCCATGTTTCATGAAGATCCTCTTACGCAAGATCTGAAAATACCAACGGGTAAACAAGCTCCCAGACTAAGAGACTGCAGAGACAGGAAAAAGGTCAACTTTTCACAACCAACAAACTTCATCATACTTCACGGCCAGTTTCATGTGTCATTTGTTCCAGATTCTTATGCTCATGATTCCTCTAAAAGGGGAATGAGGTCTAAAACACATCTCCAACTCAGTGGAGCAGCTTGATGTACAACACGCATCATTAAATGCAAGTCCTGTTCTTTGCACGAGGACATGGAGCACACACAGGTGAATGTTTTGCACACATCTGACTGCTTCGCCTGTCATTTGGAGAAACTTCCTGCTCCCTCAGAGCCGCCCTCGTGCTGAGTCTCCAACATGCATCCAAACAAGACATCAAAGTGACTGAGACGCTGTTTCAGGCTTTCGTCAACGTCAAAACCGTACGTGTCAGAAGCAACTCTTAATCATGCTGATATTCCTCTGCTTCTGAGCAAAAAACTAAGTTACCAAGCTTCCCTTTTGACTTCATGTCCCTGTTGCCATGGTGACCGGAGCAAAGGATGCCAAATCGTCCGCTTCTCTTTCTCAGAGGAAATGATCTATGGCAGCTTGATTGGTGTATTTCTATTGACATCCATCATCCTTGTTTCCATTTTCATCTGGCGGAGCTAAATGTGCAGCCGTCCAGTGAATGTGAGGACTAATCTGTGCGGAGCTGCAGCGGTCACAGAGGTACAGCAACCTATTTAAGAGTGTGTGAGGACATTTTCTCAGAGGATTCACTCTGCGTCAGATCCCTGCTTTCACTTTATTATCAAATACAGTGGCTAAACTGACATGCATTTGATTGGCAGCCTCTCAGCGGTTGATCAATAAATCAACAGAGATTGGAGGAATTCAGAACGCAGATGGCTGCTTCCCAAAAAAACTTCAACACACGCACGAGCATGTGCAAGTGAACCACAACACGCAGATAACAGACACATCAAACTGTGTCTCCTCATGAGTCATGAGGACAATTGCATGGTTTATATTTCCTGCAGAGAGGTATGAGAAGATGTTTTTCTTGCAGGAAACTATGTCCAAAATGTTGGCTGTCCGTCATCTCTCTTAGCTTACAAACATTTTTCCAGGGTTGTGCAAGAAAATAATGTTGAGATAGTGAGTCACTGAAGCTCCTGTGAGGTTTTGAAATGGATTCAAAGTAATTCAAAACCACTACAAAAGCAAACAAGACCATAATCAAGACCATTTCTATTTTGTTATTTTCCTGCCACAGGGTAGGTGTCCAAACACTTTGCTGCAACATCCTGTAACCACCAGCATCCATGCTAGCGTCCTCCACCCATGACACCAACATGCAAAGAGAGAAAGGAACAGAGAAGAGTCTGCAGCAAACCCCGCCAAGAAAAGCAACACGCTCATCGTCTCAGAAATGTCACACTAATTCTTAAACCAATTCTCTGTGAGTGGAGTTTTGTCTGTAAAATCTGTTCAGTAAACATTTGTTTTATGAGAGGTTGCAGCAGCTTAAAGCTCCTGTTATGTTTGAGGGATCACTTCTGAAAGGCACAAATTGTGTATAAAAAGGCAGAAGCATTCTCATTATGCTAAAAGTACTCTCTAGTCTGTGAGACAACCTTCCCGTCTATGGAGAGACGAGCGCTGGTGTTTTTCAGGTGGATGTGTGCTTCATTAACACCTGAAACAAAGTGTCAACGCCGCCTTCTTCTTCCCCTCAGATTGGATAAAGCAGAACATTGCTTTTGATATAAATTTAGAGTTCAGAATATATCCTATTTACACCAGAAGCTGCCTCATTGCCTTTTTTTGCTTTATACGAGTGGATTACTTCACCCTTCTTTCCATCTGTTCGTTCCACTTACTGTACATTTTCATTCACGAGTAACAGCGTGCGTGTTTGAGTGAAAACACGGCGCTCTGTTTTCGCCTAATGCTCCAGATTAGTGAGTGAACCTCGTCATGTGGCTCATTGTGAAGTCAGGATGAATCAGCCCTAATAAACCACTTGAGAAGAAAGGCATGCTTGCATTTCGCAGTTTTTGGAACTATTCTACCAATCAATGCAAAGTAATGAGCTCTATTACCATAAAACAAGAGCTATTTGCAAATGTGTGCCTCAGCCAGATTTGGAGGGAAAACTCAGCTTGATGTTATGGAAATGAAGGAACTGCATGAATACGTACTTCATCAAGGAACAAACATGAGAAGACTTAGGTGAAAAGATGGAGGATTGGAGGACTAAACAGTCTCCAAGGTTGTTTGACTTTCTAGAGAGGGATGTGGTTCAAAACAGAGAATAAGTTAGAGCCCATGTTTAAGTTTATCTGTCACTGTCTTCTTATTCTTTTATGTGTTTAATTGATAGGACAGCTGAAGAGAGACAGGAAATGTGGGGAGTAGAGAATGGGGGAAGACATGCAGGAAGCGGTCGCGGCCGGAAGTCGAACTGGCGACCTCTGTAGCCTCTGTACGCGGGGCGCTTAGACCACTAGGCCACCAGCATCCCCGTCATTGTCTTCTTAAATGAGAAGATCTGCAGCTTTCCTCATAAAAAAAGACTCAGCTCCTCCATCAATGATCTGCCTCAGTCATGAAGGGAACACTCGCTTTACAGAGGGGTGACAAGACCAGAAGATAAAGGATCCTGAGGGTCATGGAATTAGGCTGAAAGCAACAGAAGGATCTGGAAAGTCTGTAAAGTTTTGTTTGCGTTCCTTTCCTTTTAAACTTCTTACCCAAGCTGCTAAACGAGGCGACCGTTGCATCAAACTCTTCTTCCAAACCAATCATCAGTGTCTGCTGTTTTAATTGTGTTCAATAAGACTGACTGATTTGGATTTTGCTGCTTCTTTCTTATTAAAATCATTTCTTCTTATAATAAAGCTGATATCGGATATTAAATAACCAATATGTGTTAATGCCAGGTTTTTGATTCAGTCGGTCGGAGCTTGAATAAAAGGAGGAAACCACAAAGAAAGAGAGAAAGAGGGAGCGGTTGCACACTGACTGAAAACCAGGTAATGATTTAAGCGACACAGCATTCAGAAACGACTAGGGAAGCAACTTTATCCAAATCTAATATCACAGCTTAGGATTCTGTTTGTGATTCACAAAGCGGTGCGCATAATAAACAGCTTTTATTCAAACTCACACAAAGAGGCAGAAGTTCTCCCTATAGATTATGTAACTCGCCCTGAGCATGTAAAAGCAAATATGTACTCCTCAGTTTGCCAGATGAAATGAAATGAGAGGAAGAAACAAAACAAGGGAGGGATTTGAGATGTTTACCAGAGCTGAACCCTGGTAGTGCTGTTCCTCCTACATGCTGCATAATGCTGTCACCAGTCAGACTCTGATGTCTAGCTTCAGGGCAGGTGAGGACTCTCAGGATCAGCCATCCACCTCCACCTGTAACTCATCAAACTCTCATGGTTGTATTGTTGCAACTTTGTCCTCATTAAGCAGGATCCACTGAATGCTACTTTCTCTTGTTCTGGGGTACAGCAGCGTTATCCTGTCTTTAGATGCACAGTAAATAGAGGCACTTATGCTGCAGTTTCTACCTAAATAGAACAAAGTGTTTCACAATTCTTGTCATTAATCCACTAATACACCAACCCTGTCTCATGGTAATTACGTTTATTTGCTAGTAATTTGCTCTCTCAAGTATGCTGTGGTGAGAAATGTAAGGGCTGCCGGGTTATGTTATCCATTAAAAGAAGCATTATGTTTTTACACAGAGGCAGGAGACGCTGGACGTTGTTGTGGACATACTGTATATAGGCAAATGCTGATGATGACGTCTTTGCAGGATTAGAAAGTGTGGCTCAACACCAGTTGGGCTTTTACTGCCTTTGTTCAGAGGATAGGACAGTAGAGTCGAAAACTGGGAAGAGAATGTGCCACAAAGGGCCGAGGTTGTACTCAAACCCATGGCGGCTGTCTCGAGGACTGTATCCACTATACATGGGGCTAACAGTTTAACCAGTGAGCAACACCAGCGCCTCATTCTTTGGGCTATTTTGCATATATTTCAGAGTACAGCTGAACAGAGACAAGAAATGACATGCAGCAAAAGGTGGAGAATGGAAACAAACTCCAACCACTGATGATGAGGACTGCAGGCTCTCTAAACAGCTTGATTTGGTAAAAAATACTTCCCACCAAATGTAACAGACTCTTTTTTGAATCACTGGGGTTTAGATGCCCTAAAAACATTGCATGTTTTAAGGCTTCCTCATTAATACATGCTAAATAAATGGACTGAACACATGTGTAGCCGTTTTCTAGTCTTTTGGCAGCTCAAAGCTTCACACAACACGTCACCTTCACCTTTTTCAAACACCATCAGCAGAGGCTGCTGTTCAGAGCCAATCTGCCCATCAATACGCCTTCAGGAGCAATTTGGGGATCAGTGTCTCGCCAACTGTTGTGTGTACTGCAGGGACTCTGGGATCAGACCGCCAATCTGCTCCACGGAGGCCCAACCTCGCATCTTGGAGCACTTAAAGGAGCTGCTGCTAACGTCTTGGTGCCAGATACCACAGCACACCTTCAGAGGGTCCAGGAGTACCGGTCTCATCAGTTTAGGTAAGATCTGACTAATGGGGGGTCAGTGATCTGGGATCTACAATCTGCAACGACACTGTAAAAAGTGATCTACCAGTTGTACTAAGTTCAGAAGGGTGGGGTGTACATCAATGTGAATACATAATTTACTGACTTCTCTGTGCCGAGCCAAGCTCGCAGGACTTTGTACTTTTGGTCAAATAGGATCTATATACATTATCACTTCAAAGGATGCATCTCCACAGCAAAGACCATTAAATATCCAACGAGATGTAGACATTCTTAATGCTCTGTGATGTTATATTGGAACATGTTTCAGTGTAATGGATTTAACAGCTGGCCCCAAACTGCAAATAGCCCGTCTCTAATGCAGGATCTAATATTTCTATCCTTTCCCTTTCATGCTGCTCTCTGTTTGGTCCCTCCAGAGAGATATATAAAGCAATCATCTCATTTTGGAATATTTACCAAGGTTAATCCCCACAGATTAGATATTCTGACAGTTAAATGTAAAAATTTGTTGGGCGACAAACACATATCTGCGATGTAATATCCAGCCTCGGACTCTCCCATGTTGTGATCTGTGAAGTCGACTCCGATTATCAGCTCTGAGGGCCAAGTCTTGTAAGCAGCCAGCTGGTGCCTGAGAGTTGCCCAAAACTTGCCAAGCGGTTCTCTTCGCGATGCCACGAGCTGGAGCCAAAACACACATCCGAAGACGACGGCCAGCACAACAAAACACACCAAGGAAAGTCTAAACGGAGAATTATCATGAAACAGAATCTGGTGAAACGTGGATGTGTTTGAACTGGACTTTTCATTCATGTCGTTATTTTGTCTGTGCAGTGGCATGAGCTTTAAAAAGTTAATTCCTGTGGTGCTGCTTTGAATCTAATAGCAGGACTACAAATCCACCAAATTGTGTGCAACTGAATCCTTACTTGGCTCAAAACAGAAGGAGCAAACACAAAGTTTGAGAGAAACTTGAAGCTGCAGGAGCCGTGAGGAGCTCACTGAGACTTTTCACACAGTGTGGGTGAGGTGTGAATGTGATTCCAAACAGGACTGTGTAATGGCTCGGGTTGTTTTATGACTAAAATCTTCCAGGGAACGTTTTCTTTCTAACAGGTAGCCTGCAGCCAATTACCTCTGATCTACAAGTCCTTTAGTTTCCAGCCTCCCCATTAAAACCTGTTACAAAGAGAGACTGGTTTTTACTTCTGAATTATGAATGTGTTACTTTGTTCTTAGGTTAGACTTCCTAAAGAAGAGAAGAACAGAGAAGAAATATTCACTGCCATTCTTATTTATTTCCATTTCATCAAATATATTAATCTTGTGGACAAATATGACTGGAACTACAAAAAAGAGCTTTTTAACTGCTGAGGAAGGTCTCAACAGATTTCAGCACCATGGACAGCGCTCATGTAAATCCATAGACTGTATAAAACAAGATGTAGTCTCTGTAACGTCACCCATTGGTTCCTGAAGTGAAGTTTTGAAGCCTATCGACAGCAGTCACCACATTGGAAATGCTAACTTAACCTTACTCCTGGTCAACCTAGCACGAGGAAAGGAGGTGGAGCTTAAGTGGGCCTTTCACCTCCTCGCCTCTCAGTCAAATGAGTTCAAACTAGTGAGTTATACAAAGAAATGTTGTAAAGATGTAAAACAATGTAGTCAAGAAGGTGAAATCACATCAAAAGAGAGTATTAAGAGGTGATTTAAAAGATGTCCCTGATTCTGCATTCCTTATCTCTTCAGGCAGGTCATTGCAAAGCCGAGGGGCCCTGATGGCAAAAGCACGGTCTCCTTAAGGTTTCAGCCTCGTAGTGGTTGGGGTAATTGTTTAAACTTTTCAACCGCAGTCTCAGACTTCTACCGCCCTGAATTGCTACCTCTTCATCCTGAACTCAGCCTTACAATCAGAGATCTACATCCAAAGTAGTTCAAGTACAAGTCTACATCTTTATACACAAACAACAGTTTGTTTACACATTTTAAACCCAACATTTAAGCAAACACTATTAACATTTTTGCTGTTTCATACTTTGAGTAGAAGCGCTTGAAAGAGTTGCACCATCTGCCTCCACAGCCGGAGATCTCTGATCACCTCCCTGCAGAAATGTATCTCCCTGTAAAGCTTATTTGAATGTAATACTCTTCTTTCCTCTACATACAGACAGAAAGAGTCTCTATAGAGAGGTCAAAGGTCACCGTTGGCACAGAGGCACATGTTGTCTTGCTCAAGGACACTACAGTGTAGCAGAGAAAGTGCCTGAAGCTGTGGTTAGAGGTCAGTTTCTCGTTCTTCCAACATACTGTCAACAGGAGCTGTTATATGTATCATCATACAGCGATAATGCACACCAGTACTGTAAGTGTCTGAGAGCTTACAGGCTAACTGTGTGAATTACTGTAATAGAGAAAGCGTTCATGTCTTTCACAGGCTTGAAGGTTATATTAGCCATAGCAGTGTGAGATGAATGCATATCACTTGTTCTCATCAGCTGTAAACATCCACTCTTTGTGTTCTGGGTTTGTTCACTCAAGATTTCCTAACCTCCCAAAACAGAAAAAGAAAACAAGCTAAACTCTTAGACGCTGATTTATTCTATCATTACTTTAACCTTTGGGAGAATTCAGCTCTGAAATGTGAGATGGGGAAACACTGATGCACCAAATGAAGGAAGAGCATCACGTTGAGTTTTGTAAGTTTTGTACACACGAGGATCTTGGGGGTTTCCTCACACTTCATTAAAGTTTCAGCCGTATGTCTTCTGAATCCGTCTCATTCTTCTTCCCCTTTCAGGTTAAAGTATCACTCAGTCTCCCCTGCTCCTATCCACCTTCAGTGTTCACACCTTGATAAAAACTAGACACCCCCATTTTAGGTCATCACACACTCAAATGGGAAAAGTTATTGTGTGTAAAGAGCACTCTGTTCCATTCATGTAATAAAGGCATTGGGGATGCGTTTTGGAGGCCAGCAATCTTAATCGAATCTCGTAGTTCCCCCTTAAACGCTTCCCTCGCAGGCTTCACTCTCTGCAGAGCCACGATACAGATCAGACAGAATTGAAGAGGATAAAGTTCAGCAATGAGGGAGTTTTTTCCCCTCATTCACAGTTGGTTATTCTAAGACATGGTTGTACTACTACCACTAATTTCCATCTGCTCACTGATGCTGTTTCAGTCAGTGTGACACACACCCACAAACGAGGAGAGTGTGTGACTTTAAAAAACTGCAGGTTGAGGGAAATTTCCTGTCAATCATCTGCTGAACAAACAGCAGCCACAGATAAAGGCAGAAACAATTACACAACTGTATTCATCACTCACTGTGACTGACGGTATCCCACTGTTACATCTTGTTAATGCAGAGCGGGTCCTGAATGATAAAGAGACAGCAGAACATGTATGTAGGCTACCTAAAGGTTAAAGGTTCTTGGACAGGAGCGTGACCAGAGGGGCAGCCAGAGGTCCCCCTCCTCACCTACAGTATTATTCATAATCTATTATTCCTACATATCAAACAGCAGGACGTTTCAGCCTGTTTTGACCTGTGCATTTACAACCTTAATCCATTACTCTTCTTTTGTATTTTTAACTATATGGTATATATACATATATATATATATATATATATATATATATATATATATATATATATATGCAACATAAATGAAAGCATGCAAAGCTACAAACAAAGATGTAATACAACTAAAAAGTGCAAGAAATTAGTATTAAAGAGAAAAGAAACACAAGGAAATAGAGCCAAAACAGCCAAACAGACAAAAAATGACCTCAGAGGCACAAAATAATGAAACACAAATCAATAAAGGAGATAAAAAACACCAAACAGGGAGGGAATAAGATACCAAGAGAAAGAAAACACACACAAGTAAAGTGAAATTAACTTGAATGAATGAAAAAACTTTTAAGATAAAACACAATTATTAAAAAGGGGCAAAACTCCAAACAGAGAAGTAAAACATCTACGAGAGAATTAAAAATACACAAAGAGAAAAACAGACAAGAAGGAAAATAACAAAGGAAAGACTTCAAGTCATGGAGTGAAACAATATAAAACTTAAGGGGACGCAAAACAAACAAAAAGACTATAAGTGCTCCTGAAATAATGTCTCAGATGTTTAAGAACCACAAAAAGAGACCAGAGAAGATCCTGACAGCTCTTCTGATCCTCATGTGGAGGGTGATAAAGCATACAGTATGTTTCTCTCTTCTGTTAGCAGGAGTTATTTTTCAGCATTCATTTGCAACACTCTGTATGTAAATATCTATAAATGATGTATACAGTACAACCACTCGAGACGGAGCTTTGAATGCCAGGCTTTGCACTTTTCACGAGCATGCCCACTCTGACCCTCCCTGCAACAGTTCTCAAACCTCCTCTGCTCTGAACTCAACACGAGCCTGCTTCCACTATACAAGGTCGTGTTCCTCTGATATTCAAACTGAGTGTTACAATCATTCATTCCCTGAACTTTAACCCGCTCTATTATAAATGCTTAACCTTCATCTTCTTATGGAAAACATAAATCCATCAGTAAATCCTCACGGGGGATCACATTTACGGTTTCCTGTTCTCGCCTGGTTGTGGAATAAATGTCACTCACAGAGCCACACAAGCAAATCATCATCATTAATATAAGAAATCTAATTCTGTGTGACATATTGTTTGTTTTATCAGCGTCGCCACTTGGAGTGTGTGTCAGGACTGGAAACAAGAAACCCTGCTGAAGATGGAGGGTTGCTTCCTATTAACGTCTCCAGTGTAGCTCTGAAGCAATGATCCATGACTCAAATGATTCATGAGAGTGTGACATGTAATGTTTTATATTGCTGCAATGGAACTTTTATAAATGTCACCCAAAAAAGGACAGCAGGACTACCAGGGAGGGCTGTGTTATGCATACATTTAGGCACAAGAGCGAGGCCTGGCTTGGTTGTATTTTGGACGATTATTAATAATAAGGGTAAACACACACACGGCAGTTTCATGTAAAGGGATACGTCTATTAGCAGGATTTTAAGTGCCGAACACAAGGTCAAATATCTAATGTCATCCTGCAACACGTTCATTATATTTCATTAAACTACAGAGGCAAGCTTCTCCACTTTGCTTCATCTCTCTCCGTCCCTGCACTCTCTGTGTTTGGCCTCATTTTAATGTCAGCAGAGGAAGCGAAGCCTCAAGAGGCAGAGGACTAAGACTAAAGATGTGTTTAGGTCACCTTAGCAGCATCTGTATAATGTGTTTGCCCTGTAAACACCTCTCTGAACAAATGGAGAACAAAGGTGCCAGCAGTGTGAGAAACGCAAATTGAGCCTTGACAGACAGTTGTTGTAAAAGATTTTAACCTACTGTTAGGTTTGTGCAGAGTCTGGCGCCCCCCGTGGACAAAGAAGTCATTGCCGTTTTTGTTTTGGGCCCCTAGTGTCTTTAAAAAGCAATCTTAATGTGTATCAGCAGTGTGCTTTATCAGGGGGTGTTGGATATTAGGCATTGGGTATCGAGTACTGCCCGTTTTTAGAGGTTAAATAATACAAAGAGCTACAAAATGAGCATTGTCACATTTTCACATCATTAAGTAAGAGCTAACGTATAGAGATCAGGTGCAACATGAAGTATAGAAGGGATTTGTCTCACCACTAAATCAACTATCAAACTAGAGGCTGTCTGATTAGTAAGACAGCCAGTGCAACAGTTTTTAACAAGTGAAGAACTGTGACAGTGTTCCTAAAAGCCAGACAATAAAATGGACAGCAGAAGAAGAAACATGAGCTCAACCCTTAAATAAACTTATCTTGACTTATTCTCAAACCCTATCTGGAGGATGCTGACTCAGACTCGATGACATCAGACACATTCAGAGAGGAAATCATAAATAAGTGGAGACCAACACGACTTGAACACGCGCTATATTTACAGACGTTTTTTTACCCATGACCCAGCTAATCTTTTATTATTGCAATGCAAAACTGCATCCACATCCTTTTGAGTTTAAAAATGTTAAATGAAGCTTCATCCATGTGAGCTGATGAGTCACTGATCAACTTTGTGAACCCCCCTGAATGTTTGAGCATCACGATCCAAATGAGCTTTCCTTAATTGCACTGCTCCCAGTTTTATTTTTACCACAAAATGTGCTCGCATCCCTGTAAAAAAAAAACTCCTCAGGCAAATCCACTGTATCCACTAAAGTTGGTCTGCCTTCCTCTGACAGCACAGAAGAGCAGCTCCAGTTTTTCCCTTTTGATGATTTCTTGGCGCGGGTGCTCGTGTTTGCAAATCTAGGCTAAGATTACAAAAATAACACATTAATTCTGCTATAGATGGATTTGCTTTCACTCCCATAGGTTCTGAGACATATGCGTAAGGGCATTTATTTTGATTCAAATGTGTAATGTGCTACAGCAGGTTTATTTTTAGGCAGCACCTCCAAATATGTCTGCTTTTTTCAACTGTTACCTGCTGTCTTTTGTAGCTTTATGCTATTTTATATCCAAAGACACACCTCAGAATGAAAAACAACCTTTCCTTGAGTCGTTTTTCTTTATGCATCTGAAAAAGTATAAGGATGTAGAAAAACGCAGATTTAAAAAGACACCAGATCTCTCATGACACCACTGCTACTCTCTGTATGACCCTACCTGCCCACACAGGTCAAAGCTGGTAATGAAAATTTATTTGCATAGCCTCGCCGTTTCAAAATAATCTGTCCAGTTCCCCCAGTTCAGCGGCTCCATAATGAGATGGACCGTTGACTCTCATATTGTTAGGATAAACCACTTGTTTGTGCCAAGTTTTCCAATCTGCAGAGCTCAAATTATTCATAATTAGCGTGTCACTTGTGCCCCGGGTCACAGCCACACTGATAATTGCAAACCTCATTTTACAAGAAAGTAGCCAGCATCTCCACACTGAGGCAGAGAGCAAGGTTTCTGTAGAGGCTCAGATACATGATGTCAGCATGGTCTGGTTTGAGATGAGAGCTTGATTTATTTTTCTGTTTGGAAAACTTGAGAGAGGAAAATAAAAACAAGACAACTGCGACTTTACTTACTACAATGTCTTATGAATCATCCATTGCTAGCCCTGTTTGAAACTTCAGATTGTGAGGAGTTTAATTAAAGTGTTTATTACGGGCCAATCAGAGACATATGATGTAGCTGCAAAGGTGAACATGAATGATCTGCAACATTTCACATTATCTTAAGGCATGTACAAGCGTGTGTATAAAATGTAAAGGGGATTCATGTGATAATGGTTCAGTTATTCTAGAACCGACTGATGGATACAAACATCACTATTCATGGAGCCATATGGCAGGCATAGCACAAATCATAAGGGGACACAGTCTCTTAGATAGAGCACCACAGGAAGTCTCCAGCCTGAAGGGACAAGACACAGTCCAGACCGTGATCATGCATAAACAACATTTCTCGCAGCTTTTGCTCAGTTAGTGATCTCAAATGAGGATACAGTGTAACATGTGACTAACAGGTTCCTCAAAATGTAGTTCTGTAAACCTCAAGGAGGAAATACAGCCTCCTTCTTTTAATGGCTTAATTGATCTCCATGAAAAGTTTTAATTTACACCCTCAAGGGTGCAAACAACAAGCCCGACTGTTAACACCTTTCAGACACGTTACGATGCGAGAGAGAGACACAGTTGTTGCATCACGAACCACAAGTGAAACAGTAATTGACTTTGATGATATGGAATCAATGCATGGAAACCAGAGATGGACTTTCTTATAACTCTGGGCTCTGTAAGCAGTATGGTCTCCCCCACACCAACTAACACCGCCTAAATAATTCAAAGACCCGGGCCACTGGAGCCGAGCTAAAATATTAATGAAATAACACAAGTTTCTGAATTCAAGCAATTAACTTCAGTCCTAGCTTCTCTCTGGAGCTGTTCACACAGTGGGAGGTGGAATCTAACCACTCGGAGCATTTCAGATATTTAGATGTGTAAGAAAAAAAGTCAATGCATGAGACTGAGGCGTTGGAGATTATCTCTAACTTACTAATAGATCAAAACACCCATTAAACATAGTCGGTGCTGCAGATCATGACATTAGATGATTTTGTTCTTCTCTTTCTGATCACAATTAAACAGAAATTAAATGTACTGCATGAACAGCAAAAATAAAGGTTTAGTTTGTGGGTTTATGAAACAGATCAAAATTTACAGTGATGCCGCTAAAGAAAGACTTTCCAAGACCATTAAAGGAAAGGAGGATTTCTTTGTTCCTCGTCCTTTGTCAAATGAGAGTGAAGAGGTTTGTCTTTGTCCAGCAGGGGTTCCAAAATCAACACAAGCAGAAAGTTACTCACAGGAGCTTTAAATGCATCCTCACTTCTTAAATTTCAATTCTCTGCTTCGAAAGGAAGACATCATCCTTGTTTAAAAAGTCACATGGTCTCGCTTTCAGTACAACAAGAGCAGAACCCCTGACATGAACCTCTGCAAGTTCCACACCACACTTGCTGAGCTGCACGGTGCACTCTGGCGAACTTTGACCATGTGTGTACCGAGCAAATGATTGGGGAAGAGTTTGGAAACTTTGCCACCAGTTTCCACAGCTGGGGATTGCTGTGAATCATGAAGGAGTTTGTTGTCTCTGTGTCAATAAATGTTGCAGGAAAGTTCTGCGCCTTCACTGCACTGTGTGAGGTGTGGAGTAAGCAGCTGGCGGGCCTGCTTTTTATTCTAATCTTCATAATCTTTTGAGTATCTGATCCACTATGCAACTGGCTCGGTCCTTAGGGGAGAAAATAGCTCTGTTTCAGCAAACTTGTTGACTTGTGACTGCAATTTGTCCAATCTGTGCAACCCGGAGACAAAGCTGAGAGCTGCTGCTGCTGTTTACACAGTCTCCACTTGTCTGCAGCAAAAAATAGCAGCTCTCTGGGATGTGGAAGGCTCGTTGTCAGATCGCTCTCCAGGAGAAAACTTGGCAACACCCAAAGGCTGTACTTTTTTCATTTAGCCATGCCTCTGTTTGTGGATGATTTGACTCATGCCATGACAAAGGCTGATAAATTGTCAGCCAGGATCACTTCTGATTGGCAGGCGGGGGAAACAAAGCCGGCAGCTAAAGATATCTTGCTATTTTACCCCTGGATAACTATGACAGGCATCAGTTACTCTTTGGGAAGTTTTGTGTTGCCAAGAGGGGCCTGTGTAAGCGAAATTCTTTGGACTCAAACTGACAGTCAAGTAGGGGTCACTTTTAGATCCCTTGAGAAGCAGTTGGACTCCCTGCTGGGCTGCCCAGCATCCCGCCAATCCTGGAATGATCTCCAAATGTTGGCTCGTGGAAGGAAATGCCGAAACTACACCTTTTCTTACAGCGCTGAAGGTGAGGAAACCAGGAATCCATGGTAATTATTAACTCCTCTGAACATCAGTTGTTTTTTTGGTAAGCTGCCGTTTTGCTGAGTCCAGAGAAACCTTGCTTAGGGCACTGCCAGTCATTTTACAAGTGCTGATCCTCCTCCTCCTAAGCGGATTGGGGGGATGTTTTGACGTTTTTGCCAGCCTCGGTCAGCGATAAGGATGACCCGGTCATTTCGCAGCAAGCCTCCAAACAACGCTGTCTTTTCTTTGGAGAAAAAGACAACACACTGTGTCCTTAGTGGATGCCCTTGCACAGAAAAATGACAGTGTCCTGTGACAGCAACTGCACTGGAGAGGGAGAAGAAGAAAGTGTCTTTTCATGCATTTTTAGGTTTTCTTTTGGTTTTCAGTTTCTGACAAGTGGAGAAATTCTTGAGAAATGTTTGGCTTTTCTGTGCAGCAGCTATAAAAACTACTGATGAAAGAAAAAGTTCAGCCTAAAAAAAAAAAAGATTCTGCAACTCTCCAAGACAAAGAATATTAAAGCAAAGAAAGCCAAGGTGAGCAGCAGCATAACTGGAGCCCGCTGACAGTTTTTCTTTCCCCGTTTCTTTCTACTTTCATCTGCATTTACTAATTTAAAGTTCTGCCGCCTACACACTGCTGCGAGGTGCCAGAAAACTGCCAACCTCGCTCGAATGTGAGGCATTTCCCAGCAACAAGATAGTACAACCAATTGGCCAAGCAAATTGATCCAGTTTACAAAGTCATGTCTGAGAAAGTATGAGGAGCAAAACAAGAAAAAAAAATGGTAAATTAGATGGTGTAAATTGCGTTGGAAAATCAGAGCATGTTCCTTTATACTTTTTGATTTTATTTAATTTAAGAGCGAGTGAGACAAAACAGCACCTTTCAATGCTCAGCGGTGCATTCTGTGAGAAAGTGACACTAATAACGGCCTTGTGTTGAGACGTCTGTCAACTCTGCATTCTCTGCAATGAAATAAATTCCCCACAAAGGAACTATGTCGCCCGCTCTTTGATTGCAGCCGGCACTGTCTAATTTGGTAAATTTTCACCGCTGAAAGGGTGCCAATTTGTCGAGCCGGGAGCGGAATTGTCAATTTAGGAGAAATCACATCAAAAGTCCAACCGCAGTGGCATCAAAACCTGCCACTATGAAGCCACTGAGCGTATGATGGAGACCGTGGGTAACTGGTGATACTGAGCTCTGGAGGAATAAAGCTGCACTGAATATACATCTTTTATAGTGTTGTGTCCTGTGGCGTGTCAAATCTTTACAATCAAACCTACACTCTATAAGGTTTGTTTACTTGACAGAATACCCATTCCTTTGATTTGTTAAAAAGTTGCAATGCCAGCCTGGTCCATGTTGCTATTTATCCCAGCATGCTTTGCACAGCAGCCGCTTGCAAAAAATGGAAGCAAATATCCAGTCAATCCAATCAGGTTGTGTGCAGTGACGGTGCAAATCTGTGAGGAAGCTACAGAACACCAACATAACACACCTCTCTGCACTTTATATAGGTGCAAAGCTGCATCAGTGCTTTCCATGAACTGTGTACTAAATATGCTCTAAAGGTTTCTCCCAGTGGTATGAATGCCCATGACCTAGAAAATGCATTCATCATTAATAATCAGCATAAACACACGTGCAGCGCTCCTGCTGTGATTGGCGACCACAGACAAGTTAACCTGATAAATGAGTTGAATTTCTCAGAAAGCTCATGTCCTTGGTGGGCTGCAGCTTGTGTTAGTCTTTCGCCTCGCTGATTGATAGTGGCGGTTGCTAATTCCATGGCAAATGATGCTATTATTCAGGGGCTCAAATTGAATTACTTCATCCATTGGATCTGCTTAACATTTTCCCCGTGGAGAGTTTAGCAACCAGTGTAATCTCCCCTACTTACTTACAAGTCCCGTTTGTCATGCCTGGTCTCTCCGTCTCTCCCTCCTGCCGGATGTTTCAACGTGGCTTTGTTCTGTGCATGAATCATGTTGTGCTGCTGTGTTTAAGACGGAAGATTTGAGTACTCCAACTTTTTTTAACCGAGGATGTCTGCCTTTTATTTATTCTCCTGCTCATGTTCAGCGATGAATAACAAACTCAGGGATACTTTGGTGTAATTATAGCTGAGTCTTCTGTTTGTCTTCTGTTCACATGATGTTATTCTCTAAACTGACCACTTCAACTATAAGAAACAAACAGCAAAAACAACTCCAGGGACAACCTGACTACACAACATATCAAATAAAGCCGCAGAAAGGAGTTCAGGGGCATTTCTCTTCAGCCTGTTGACACTGTGGTAAAAACGTAGCATTCTAAAAGAACAAACTTGTGAAACTGACCAAGCTAGCTGTAGAACATGTCATGTTTGCATGTCATATGTTACAAACACATTGTCTTATGAGAAACCCTGACCTGTTTTTGTAACCTTGCCCTGCTTCTGCATCTTGGTATGTGTCACGGCCTTGTTTCCCCTCTTGAAAGCTCCCCTGCTCTGACTAACAATACCACTCTTAATCTCTAATGACTCATAATAACTGCAAACAACAAATAAAAAGGAAAGTAAAGGCTTTCAGCCTCGTGACAGATCGGCTTCCAAGTGTAAACATGTTTTATAAAAATCTGTACGCAGCACTCATTAACATGAGGTGAGGGGTTGTTAGTGAGAGTGACAGGAGAAGTAGTGTTTCTATTTTGAAAATGTAAATGTTGGTTAATGTATTCATTGGAACTACAATACAGTAATTATTGTTGAATCAAGTGTGAGTGCAGTGTGATAATAAAGTGTGATTGAGGAGCGGTGTGGTTGTGTGTGTGCTTTAAGTTTGAGTCTGAAGGAGATGATATTTGGAGGTTGTTTGTAATTAAGATGTTTCTGATAGAGTCACACAGACATCACGTTTGTACATTAAAGCTGTGCAAACAAGGACGAGAAAGAAGACACTCTTCTATTCTGGCTGAATGATGTCATGCATGTCCTAAGACAAGAAATGAAGACACAGGCAGGGAAAAAGCTGAAATGAGATCCCTGAGATCATGCTAGAGTTGCAGATTTGAAAGAGAAGCCAACTTTTTTAAGAACTACCAAAGATAACGAATCATTCAGAAGAATGAAAAGCAGAAAGTTGAGAGCTGCGTTTCCTCCCAGGACGGTGAACTCTTGAGTGAGCTTGAGCAGTGTCACAAGGTCACGAAGGAGGCAATGCACTGTATTTAACAGCTTCCATCTAAGGCATCAGATCCTGCAAAAAGTGCATGATACTGTTCAGTTGTGTTGATTTTCTGCAGAGAATCATGGCTCGGACATATTCATGAAAAGAATGAATAAAAAAAGGCACTGGCCTGCAGGGATGATGATGCATTTTGAGGACGGGTTCTGAGCTCTTGATGGATGATATACAAAACACCAGTTGAGGACCATTACTGCATGAAGCCAATTTTCCACAAGAGCTTTGACATTGAGATCATTGCCTGAACTGCAATACAATCCAGAGGCCCTGTGATAGAGAGGTACAACTTAAAAATACCACGGTTACTGGTGTCCCCGTGTGGCCTCGGGCGGCTGCTGACGTGAGTTAAATTGCTAAGCAGTGTTTGCATTAACTGGCATAAATGCATTAGCAGCAGAATGAGGTTGAAATGCGTTCATGCAGTGGGAAATGTATTCGTTCCCACACTCAGAGGATGAGCTTCTCTTTTTCTGCGGGGGGAAAGTGGAAGAGGCTTTTACCCTCCTGACAAACAGCTACAACACACCCACCTGTCCACAAACTCAGACCCCAAATATGCAAATGTATGTAGAACTCTGCGCCTTGACATTATCGTGATGAATAGGTTTAAAAAATCATGCTAGAAACATGCAACATGTCTGCTGCCCCCAAGTGGCCTGAAAAATAAGCTGCTTTATGAGGAGGAATATCTGTATTTGGTTTTGAACACATCTTATCTCTTCCCATTTTTCAGAATAAACATAACCACAAGAGAAAAAAAGCACCGCCGCCAGCAGCAGAGCTAAGTATTTTTAAAGTTTGGAATTCAAGACGAGCCAAGATCTCAACAGAAACACAAACAAACCAATTTAGCCCGTTCTCTCGCCTTAACTCGCTGACAGGATTTGCCTGTAGTGTTTGTATTACTGTCGCAGTTCCTTCTGTTGTAGCTCTGCTCGTCTGCAGCGAACCTGCAGGGCCTATTTGTGCACAGAGTATCCAAGAGTGATGAGCCAGGACGGTTGCATATTGCCACAAAAACCAGTTGTCTTCACTCTGAAATGGGAAATCCCAGAGCGAGAGGCGGCCTGTCAGTTCCATCAGCGGCGGGATAATCCCAGAGAAGAGACGGCATTTTTATTGGCCTGTGTCTCGCTCCAGCACCAAGACCACCCGTCTAATAAGTCAGTGATGCCTCTTTCTTTCTCTGCTCTGGCTTCCTATCTTTTACTTACAGCTCCAGTTTTTTTTTAATCTTCTCTGACCTCAGGTAGACAGCAGAGTGATTTATGAACACGAGTCTCTTTGTTCAGGCAGCTGAGACAGAAAACATTGACATAACAGTCCCTTGGTAACTTATTGGTCTTGTTTTATATTAGATAAAGCTTACGTGAACAGATGCTGTGAATGTTTACAGACTGGTGCATAATACTTACAGTTTACTGTCAAACAAATTCCAGCTGTCATGAATGATAATTTTGACCTCCACCCAATATCATGGCTTTGAATCATAAATTAAACAAGCAGGTGGAGAAGTTCAGTGTTCAGAAATGAGAAGGAATGAGTTAAAGGATTAAGGTAAAAGTTTTATCACAGTGTTAACAGGCAGAGGTGAAGTATGCAGAATTAGGTTCTTGCCTCTCTAATAACTAATGTTATATTTTGGTCATATCATAAATTTAAAGCACAGACGGTGTTGACATGGTGTTCATGTCAGACTCGATTTGCCATCCCCACTCGTGCACCTCACGATTGTTAAACCCTTCTCTGTGTGAAACGCGCAGATTTCGCCGGGTTTTCAAATGAGCTACAAATTGGATTCCTTAATGTTTAACAGCTGGTACTTTCAGTCACACCTAATTTTGACTAATTATGCAGCCAGTTAGAAGCATGCAGCAGGTTCCTGAAACATCAGTGATCTCAACACCAACCTCCAAACCTCATTACAGAACAGAATCGGTTTGTAAACGACAGCAAAGTGCCTGACAGACATAATAAATAAAACAACACCTTCACCGGAGAGCGCCGTGAAAACAGCTCTCTTCACTGTGATTTGTTTGTAAGTCACTGAATCAAAAGGGTAGACACAAAAACCTCATTTTAACATTGTATTATGGGACTCAATGATTCAAGCTTTCTGCTGGGTAGCTTTAGAGCCAATTTTAAAAATCGACATCTCTGGTTTTACTCTGCTCCAGTTCGACTTGGAGTCTGAAAGTGGAAATCTTAATTGTAAGACTTATTGATATTTTCACCACCAAATGTCGCTGAAGCTGCTCCGTTAAAGGTCCCAGAATAAGTTCTCGTGTGGAGAAGGAAAAACAGGTAAGATCTGGCTTTTGTAATCAGCACCCCAGAAAAGTGAAAGAGGCAGCTTGCAGTGATTGAACTACTGAGAATAATCACTTGAAACTGTAGCTCCTTGTGCCTTCATAGAGTTCTAAAAATCTTCAGCTCATTAGCAACAGTTTGGATCACTTTTACAGCTCTCATAGTGCTGCTGATCACATCGGGCGGCTGTTTTTAAGAAAGAAAAGGATCTGAAGTAAGACCTCCTGCTTTGCACCAAATAACAGACGAAGTTAGCATCGAGCTGGTCAACATCATGGAGTATCGTTTCTCACAAATCAGAGAGAGCCTAAACAAACTAAATGGATGACTTCTTTTCACACAGCTGGAGAAGGTCTATGATAATGTCACTTGGGGTCGTGTTGGAGGTACTAAAGGAACGTAGGGTTCATGGATCTTCATGGACAAGATCTGTCTGCACAACCAAGAAAAGGAGGGTTTCCAGTCTTTGTGGAAGAACATGGATGGATGTTCCCTTGAGGAGGAGCTTTGGTTAGGTCACGAGGTCACATTTCCAAGAGACTGGAATAAGTTTCCTCCAAAGGGTGGTGGGGCTCAGCCTGAGAGAAGAGTCTACTCCTATCCATCGAAAGGAGCCAGTTTAGGTGGTGAGGATGCCTCTTGGATACAAACCCATCAGGCCTAGGAACAACTTGGACTCCCCTGGAAGCATTTCTGGGAAAAGGGAAGTTTGGGTTGCCTTGCATCCAGGAGGACTTCTGGGTAAGTCCAACTGGGAGGAGACCTCAGGGCAGACCGAGAGCTCGCTGGAGGAATTATGTATTGTATCTGGCCTGGGAAGACCTCAGGATCCTCCATGGGGAGCTGGAAAATCTCGTTTGGGAGGGATGTCTGGGTTGGGCAACGTGCTAAAAATGTAATCGGCAATTTTCAAGAAACTTAGCAACAAATATTCCTTCTGTGTCTTCATCTGAAGTGTGTTGTACAAAGCCAACACCTCTAAACTCAATAGCTCAATTATTATGTACTGTTATGAACACACAGGATTTCATATTAAGTCCATGATGCATATATTCATTGCGATTGCTGTGTTCATCTCTCCTCTCTGCGTCAGGCTGGGTGAGGAGATTACGGAGCCATCTTTTATCCATTTATTTATTTCTTTATTTTAATTTTAGTATACATTTTGTGTTCCTTTTTCATGATTTACATCTTCAGTGGGAACAAATGTGCTCGGGGCTGAGTGGCACATTCAGGCTGAGGGAGTCAAAAAGTAGAAAGAAATAGACTGACATGTTGTTTGTTTTGGTCTTTTCAGTAGATTGACAGTAAGGGAGGAATATGGAAAAACATCAGCTCTGTGCTTTTATGTTACGTCAGGGGTTCTTTGAATAAAAATATAGCAATGCCTAAGTGTTTTTTATGATGTGTGACAAAGTGACAGACGTTTTTAGCTATGTCACTTCTACATCAAGTAAAGGGTAAAACTATTTTTTTTTCAGTCTCCTTTTCATCACTTTTGATTCACTAGTGCTGCAGCTTTTAGTGTGATCTGAGCGTCTATATTGAAAACATCAAAAACAGCACATTTGCAGAAATGCTTTTTTACCCACCAAGCTAAAAAACCGTTTCCCCTCCTGTTTCCACCGACGCTGTCTTAATGGATTTTTAATGGGTATTTCAGAGGATCCTGGATCCAAGAAAGGTTGTACTGGTCTTGCTTGAGTCACAGTGAACAGATGGTATTCCAGGCAGGGGTAAAAAAGGAGGGGAAATCAAAGAGTTTATTGATCCAGCAGCTTAATTAAACAAGACTGAGTGTCAGTGCTTGGACTGCATAGTGACTGAACTTCACAGCATCTGGTATGAACCTGAGCAGACAGAGAGAGCATAAAAAGGCACAAATGCATGCAGGAGGCAGGAGATAACACCGACTTTGTAGACACACATATTGTATAAATGCACACACCTCCACATGGTTCAAATCTCTGCAGAGCTATAGGTTCAGGGAAGTAGTTGAAGAAGGAGAAGAGAGGTGTAGGAGGAGCACGACAACAATAACTCTACAAGCTCCCAAAGGATTGTGAGATTGCAAAATAGACTCTTTCTGCAGTTTTTTCACCCCTGGGTTGCTTTGGCATTACTCCTTGTTGTGCATGTTGATTTTGTGTGCTTGATTTCCCTCCAACATTTCAAGTCGGGGCTGAAAAAGCGAAATCAAACACACTCACAACAGAAGAGGGGCATTTTCAACGAAGCTTTGAGTCAACCTTTTCAGCACAGAATATGTAAATAACATGTTTTTAAAGTAAGTCACAGCACACACACTAACGCACACCTGAGCTCGTCCAATATCGAGCCAGGGCTGTGTCCCGGGTGGGGCTGTCGGAGGGAGACTGATGGAGGCTGGCAGACAGGCGTTCAGGGAGGAGTCCGTCTGTTCCACGGTGTGGCAGAGCCAGCCACCATCCATCTCCATTATACACATCCACATGCCACTGGGCAGGGAACAACTCCTCGGAGAGTGACCAGAGAGGGGCGGGTGGAGGAAAGAAGGGGTGTAGGGAAGGGTGCATGAGGAAGAAGGAGGCAGTGTCTGTCAAACTCTTGTTACGCTGTTGTTCCCCAGCTCCTGCTCCTCTTCAGCTTCTACATGTCGCGCATGTTTGAGTTGCTGACAGAGAAAGAGGAGCAGTCAGAGGAGGGACATGATTTGAAGTCCTCTCTGTTGCCTCTTTTACATTAAACATTTCTATTGATTCCTCTTTTTTTTATCTGGTTTAGACTCCTCACATTTTATTCATTCATTCTTCACCAGCTCATCCCAGCTTAGGCCCAGGTGACTGCAGCCAACTCTGGTCAAATTGGCAGCTCAAAAAGAGTAGCCTCGGGTTAAGTGCTGCGCTTTAAGTGAGACGATTTAATTTTAAAACATGAAATAAGCCAATTTTCCTCTCACACATTGGGACTTTAAGTCATTAGCAATAAAACCATGACTTACTCAATTCAATGCACTTAGAGGTTTAACTGCTAAAGCCTTACTTGGGCTGGTATGACATGTGCAATGGCTATGTGCAGCTCAAGTTAATTCTGCAGGCGTGTGGAGGTAACAAGTCAAACTTTTACTGTAACATAGAATAAAAGTCACACAGGTGAATAAGACGCAGTCTGTTTTGAAGGTTCCCCCAGAGGGACAAAGGTTTAAACTGACTCCTCACAACTTCCATTGGGTCCAGCAAAGCCCAACAAAACCAAGAATGACCAACAAGTCCACAAGAACAACGATCCTTCGCACACATCAATGAAGAGGAAGAAGTAGCCGTCTCGAGCAACAGGTACTTCAGAATCTAACCATTTTCCTGCCTGTCTCCCACAGCAGGGCCCACACACGATCTGTAATTGAAGAGATATGAATAGGTTGAGATCTTAAATGGCGGGCAAGAAATATGGTTGCCATGGGAACATCAGCCAGGCGACTCCGCTGGTTTGCAATCTATCAATCACATTAATCAGGTTTCACCGAACATGGATAAGTGAGTGAGTTTGAGTGAGTGCACTCTTCTTGATGTACTCATAAAAGCCCTTAGATATAAAAAATTAAAGAGACAGCTGTTGCACTCAGGAAGCCTCCTCCACTGTTGTAATGTTATGAAGTCTTTGTCATGAGTTAACTTGAGTTTCTCAATTTAAAATGACAAATTATGAAATCTAATCTGACCTGGAAAGTCTGGAAAGAGAGAAACAAAATCCCAAGCAACAAAGAAGAGGTAAGTGTTTCGTTTCTTATGCCCTTTTAAGGAGATGCACCAATCTGTGATGTCACACATTGTGCAAACCTTGTGTCCCTTTCGCTTAGTTCTCCTGGGACATTTTGAACCAGCCGTTCAGAGCAGCCTGCGGTCTCATTACTCCAGCACATCTTAACAGCTAAGCAAACCTTAGCATACATAGCTGCTTACTCTATTCTGCATTGATGCAGTAAAAATGAACCCACGTAGAAACCCTCAGGATGCAAACCACATCTGCTGTGTCGTCGCCTGCACTCATTCGCCCCCAAACTAACCCCATGGCCTCGATTGACCTATATGCAGTATGAAATCCATAGCAGCTCCTTCACTGGGAATAAACCTCATCTGTGAGCAAAATCCAGGCCGCAATTATATTTCCCATCTGGCAAAACAAATTAACAGATGAACAGGATTTGAATGTAATAGCAGCATCAATGGGATAACCCACATTCATTGCGAATTACTGCTGGTTGCACCTTTAGCTCCACCCGCCTTTTTTGCTTTATCTCCTTGCCTTTTGGCCAGGATTATAGATAAAAAAAAACACCAATCAAAAACTGTTTGTTATACTACACAGACAGAACAGATAGATTTAGGAATTGGCTTCTTTCAAAGAGCTGAAACATAAATCTAAAACTAGAAAAAACCTCAGCTTGGTGCGACGTGCCACGGTCTCCAGCTGCAGATTTTAAATGACAGGTGTAAGTCTCGCCTCTGGCCATGCTCGGCGCTTCAAACATATTTAAACTAATACTTACTGGCTTTTTAAATCACTGCTTATTTAAATTAATACTCTATCCAGGTCCGCAGCTTTTTAACCGTAGGCTCCCTGATTAGCTGCCTGTCTCAGTCATCAGCTCGCTGTGTGGGGTGGACGAGGCTGGGGGATCACATCTCCTGCCTGCCTGTGTTGACTTTGATTAATGACCAGGAGGGAGGTTAAAACAGTGATTACACACCAGCTGGCATGCCTCCATTTTTAACAGCACACCCTATTCACCTGTGTCTGAGGGGATATCTATCTCTGTGTCGCATCCCTTTCTCTAATCAAAACACACATTTGATTTACCAATAAAACGTCTGCGCATGACTTGGCTGCACCAGCACAACATGACAGCGCCGATCAAGGGGGTCTCTTGGATTCACATCCCACAATGGGTGGAAATGAAGCCATGTTGTCTGCTCTAAATACAGTCAGTGTGCTGCAGCCCGTCAGCAGGGGGAGCACTTAAAGTTTTGCTTCACTTCAGGGGGCTATTGTGCAATCAACATTTTTCTACAGTCTTCTGTTTATGTTGTTAAAAACATAATCCAGGCTAAAGATGAGTTTACAATCTTGTATTTGTCTCTGATTGGATGCTTGGGTGGCTGTTTTTGCAAATCCATTTAACAGAACTTGAGACCCAAACATATGCATCTGCAGGGTTTGCAAATTGAGGTTTTTTCATTAGCCTTCAACAACTCCAGTTTGTTTACAACTGATTTTGTCAAAGTAAAAAAGAGTCTTAGTTCAGGTGCTGTACGTTTAACATCACAAGAGGCATCTTATATTTGTTTGATTTGTTGCAACTTTGAATTAACCAAACAAGAAGATTATCTCAAGCACTGTTTAGCTGGAGTATGCACAAATACTTCAAAAATAAAGAATGTTTCTGTGCACGCTGACGTTCTTATTGTCCTTTTTACTGGACTGTTTGTCCACAGTTTGATTATAATTACACGTCAACAAGCATCACTTTGCACTTATTCAGTTTCTTTTTCTCTTCCTGTCTTACATCCATTCATGTCCAAGAAACCTCATCACAAAGTTATTTGTGGAAAAGCGTCATACAAAGGCATTGTGGGTTTATAATCTGGGGTTAAAGTGGGGGAAATAAAGGAACAAATTGTAGATTGAGCTGCTTCACAAGAAGCGCAATGGAAGTTTAAACCACACACAGCAAGTCCAAAAATAACAGCTTTCATAAATAGCCAAACACAGGGCCTGTGTTTCTGGAATTATGTATCTTTAGGGTTTAGAGCTGTGGATTATCAGCTGGTATTAAGAGGCTCTTGATATTTGGTTTTGCTGGAGCGCTGCAAGAAAAGAGAAACAATTTGTGGAACTATTTCCTCCAGACGAGGATTTACACAGCCAACAATATTCAGAATAACTTTCTCTCCCGGTAATGCACAAGGCCCATTTTCTCCTCAGTCACTCCTGGTTTATATCATAATTCAGTCTCGTATTGAAAACAGGAACTTATTAGCTTCTTTAAATCTCCAGGATCTGGGTTCAGGAACCTGCGACCCCACAAAAGCCGGGGATTGATGCTGCTCTAAATAATTCACTTTGGCTCGGCAAGTCATCACTTATGATTTATTTTCATTAGGTGAGGCGCTGCTGTTGTGCGATTCATTTCACCACAATAAACAGAGTGCAAGACAAGCTGCAGCTCCATAAAACACCACAAGCATCGTCACAAGTTATGGCTGTAAAAAAAAAAAAAGCAGCTAAAAGGCATCAGTTGTCGTCCTCAACACTCTCCGAGCCCCCCCCCCCGCCGATGCTCCCTCCAATGGTTGTAAAATAAGAAGTGCATTAGTGAGATAACACCTCTATTACTTTTAACAATATTGCTGCTTCTCTGTGGCAACCCGCTGTTGGTTGTTAGTCACACTTATCAAGCCGAGGGAAGCGCAACTTCAAAAGGCGCTCAGATCTGAGAGCAAAGCAGTCAGCCATTAGAGAAGAAACAACATATTAGCCGTGCTGTGTTTGATGGCTCCCTCTTCCAACTTAGAATGACAGTGTGAAATTACACTAAACTGATTTGGAACAGACCTTCAAAGTTCAACCTCAGGACAGCAGCATAGGTTCTTTATTTATTTTTCCTCCATCACGGTTCATTGAGAGTGTTTGTTCTCAGTGCTGCAGAGCTCTCCTTACACACTGTTTGAATAGCATGCAGTAATACATTTACATCAAAGTCCTAGTGTCTTTTATAACACACACCATGATAACTGACTGAACTGATCATTTTGGCTCTGTAAAGAGATTAATATTAGAGCTAAATTCCCTTTTATCATCCAGATTATCATCTCATTGACCTTCGTTTAGCTGAGATGGGATCTAAAAGTCAGGAATCAGACTGTTTTACTCAGTAAATGTTTGTTTTCTGTCACAGCTGTGTCTGTATTTACTTTGAGGAGACAACATAACATAGTCTGAGGAACACTTGAGTCATGCTGCTGCATTTCTTTGGCTCCATTTTGGCATTTGAATGCAATCATGAAGGATTTTATTTTGAGATAATTACTCTTTTTCCATTATTTCAAGTAGCACCAAGCGGAGGTAGCCAGAGAGAAGCAGGGAGGTAAGTGCAGGTCAAGTGTAAGAAGCTTAAGAGGAAAACAGACATTAAGGTAAGTTTGTTTCCTTTTGTCCAAATGTGCTCATGTGAAGATGCAACATGGAGGCAAACTACAGGACTATTAAACGCAGAGGACTCTGTGTGAGTTCACAGAAAGTATTGACCAAAGACAGTAAAACTAACTCTTAGACGAGTACCTTAAAATACATATATACAGCGAAGAACAGAGGCCTGTTTCATCCCTGTGTACACATTTACATCCGAGGTAAACAACCTGTAACTGCATCAGACTGCATTAGTTATTTAGATGCTTCATTTCGATGTTGTGCAGAGTTGAAAACAGAGCAGTCAATCATTTAGGGAGCTGGGATTAGTGTGTGTGGGATGCCACCTTATTTTTCACTCCAGCAGTTGTACATTAAAGGCTTATACTGTACTTTGTCTTGTTCTGACTGTCTGCACTGTAGCTGAACAACTGCCAAATGAATATAAAGTGCTGTATGTCAGACTTAGTGCCAAACAGTGAGTACTGAACATGATTTATACCTGTACATTTTACATAATCTACATGTGAGAACTTGCCTGCCCGAGCTGCGGCTGAGGTTGCATCCATGGTGTACACCATGTGCATAACTTGACACCGCATGGAGCTGGCTGATGGAAGTCAGGATTTTCTTTTCCGAGTGAGCGATGACAACAGAATAGTAATCCATAACCACACCTACATGCCTTTCTGCTGAGGCTCATTACAGATTTTGGCAACTGGAGTCACTACAGACCCGGGGGAAATAAGAGAGGAAGCCAAGGAAGCAGTGCTGCATTCACAGGCGCATTAGAAAAATAAAAATGGTGACACAAGCGTGAAAAAAGCAAAATCAACTCTGCTTCAGAAGAAAACAAGAAATAATGTGTCATGTTTTCTGAAAGTGTCAGACAGATTTGTCTTCAACTTCAATGTTATTCTCTGTATTGTATCCAAGAAGCTGTTAGCGTACTGTGTGTCAGTGGTGTCAGTATCAGTGTTTCCAGCTGTGGGGTAAAGAGAGGGGGAGAGAGCTGGGTCAAGATAAGTTTGTTTGCCTGGAGGCAGCTCTGAGGGGGGCACACTACAGACCTCGCAGCTATCACAGCAGTGAAGGGCATTTCAAAGACAGCTGAGTGTCACAGCCTGTCGTTCTGAGCGGGCAGCGGAACGGACAGTCAGAGAAGGAGAGGAGGAAGTGTTTAGTGCTCAGAGGCAGCAGCTAACACCTTTATCCTACATATTGTATTTACTCCTTGATAAGAAGACTACCACTAAAAATAATCACTGCACCCATGAGTTGATACTTCTGGTGTTGCTCCTTCAACTGTACTAATAGTTTAAGCTGTTACCTTCTGTTTAATGCATTCACTGAAATTTAAATCAATGTTTTTTGACTGCAGGGATTATTTCTGCTTTTTTTATACACATAATTTAATTGAAAATGATTTAAATGTTGAAAATTTGTATTTTTTTAATGTACAAACCTTCAAAATGATCACGAAATGCAGCGCTACAAGAATGAAGTGATCTTTGGAGTTAAAACAGTCAGATTATCGATAATTCTTACATTGATTATCCTTCCACACTTTATTTGTACACTTCATACACACACTGCAGCACACATGATGTGCTCTCACTGATATTTAGGGCATTCAGTCTGCTTTTGTGTGCACAAAGTTAGACTTTCTCTCTGAACTCACTCATGGCAATCAGAAAATGGCCTCTGGACTTCTGCTTCATTTAGTATTAGGCCGGGTTTTCTAAGACCATAGAAATGAGATTTATGCAATTTTCCGAGGAGCCAATTTTGCTGTTACTTTGTGTGCACCAGTTCAAATTGGAATATCTCAATGTGTGTTAAGGATTTTCGCTCCATCCACGGCGGCGGCGGCGGCGGCGCTAAAAAGTGAAAAACTGAACATTAAATCTCTAAATGTAAAAAGGCACTCTTAAGAATTTCTATGGCTCAGGCAGGGCAAAGCTCCCGCAGAAATAGGCTCTTTTGCTCCTGAACCTTCTGCATCTGTAGCCGGAGGGGACTTTTGTGAAGTGACAATGGAGTGGATGGCCTGGGTCATGTGCTATTATTGTATTTTTGTGTGAAATTGCCACATCAATGAGGGCAGGTAGGTTGGGAGTGGAGAGGCTCACTAAATGTGTTCCAGCTTTTCTCGTATTCAGAAGGTTTTTTTTTTTCTTCTTGCCTCTTCTTACTGCAGGTACTGTAATAAACAAACTGTGCCTGTCTGATTATGAAGCAGGATAGTTTGAGGACAGAAACACACCAGCGTGTGCAGGTAACTTCATTTTTACTTCATTGATTTTTTTTTCAGTTCAGCGGGGGGGATGAAAATCTGTAATGTTCATGATGTTCAAACCACTTTAATTACCACAGAAGAAGAGAAGCTTCACAACGATAAGGAGTATAAATGTTTGCAGCTTTTTGCTCCTCTTTAAGTTCAGGCTGAGTTCAGAGTAAAGACTGTTTACAGCTAGCATGCAGCCTTCGCTCAAAGGACAACTCGGTCAATGTTTTATAACGTCTTCTGCCATAAAGGGACTAGAAAGCTGAATTGCATCATGCTTTAAGTTGAAGCCTGGCGTGTTTTATTCCTCTGAGGCTTGGAGCACATCACTGTTACAGCGCCTGACATGTTGCACTGATAAAATCAACATGGGCGCTGCAGGCTTAATGCTTATGCCGAAAACAGTCACTTAAATCTTAGACCTGTGCAGTATAAGTGCAGTTGGATGCAGTATAAGTGCAGTTGGATGCAGTTGACGGCTTGTGCACACCTTTCCTCTCTTCTTCTTCCATCAAGGTGAAGGAAAGCTGATTGGATAAAGACATAAAGGGTATTTTTTGGGACTTTGATTTCTGCACCAATTCTGAATTCTAACTTCTGAAGTAATACAATACTTGTGTAAAGCCTCTGCTCTTCACAGATGTATAAAGAAAGAACATCCAGAACTGAGATCTTACTTCTCCTTTTTCAAATCTCCTTGAGGACTTTCTTATCCTCGTCTCACCGACTGATTGATCCAATTTCCTGATTAATACCTCTCATACAGAAATCATTCCGGCACTCTCCCACACATGCTTCAGCGAGTATCTGATTTAACAAGGCACATTTCCATCACACAGGCTGTAAATGAGACATTATAGCACATATCTGAATAGCTGCTTTCTAGCCAGGAGCATCCCGGGTCTCACAGGTGAGAAAGAACTGACTGGAGCTGACCGCGCTCGCCGTCAGTCCGACTCCTTCGGCGATGTCTATTATCGTGGTTTCATCAGGTCAAAATCCTGTTAGAGATCAAAACAAACTTTGAAGTCTTTTGATGTTACAAAAATATCTGGATGACTGATGGAAACCCACGCAGGTCTTTAAATCCACTGGTTAGGAGGGAGAAAAACACACTGGAGTTTTTTGTGGTGGTCTTGGGATACAGTATGTCTCTGTTTGCTTCTGGGTTCACGGAGACATGTCAGGACACTGACGTAGAAAGGTGAAGTCATCTTAATAAAAGGGCAAAAGTATGGAAGCCCTAAGGAAACATGCAGCTACACTTTCATTTACACCTTTCTCTGTGAAAGCATGGAACTTTCTCTTCAGATCTCAACTCACCTATCAAATTAACTCCAGGTGACACAGCTGGTTTCCACTGGTGAGGTGAGTTAAACCTGTTTCTATGTATGTGTTGTGCTTTTGCAACTTTGGAGGTGTGAGTTATGACAATCTGATGTTATGTTGAGATCTGAAGAAACAGCAGGAATTGCTTGTTATCAGTTAACAGTGTAAACCAATGTATGGCAAGTATACCACATGATCTGAAGAAAATATACCTCCAACAAACACAGTCCCTGAAAAGGAGAGGTTTGATACTGGGAGGCTTTATACCAGCGTCACCCGGATTTTATAGAACAGTCTTTGTAGCATCTCTCAATTACCGGACACAGCCAGCGCCACAAGAATACAAAGACAGTAATGATCAAACACAAGCAGAGACACCTTCACTTTGCGCGCCCTTTCAACTCATTTGTCCTCTCTCCTGCTGTCTGCTGCTGCACGGCCCAAAGCTGCAGAGTCTAGACTCGAAAAGCAAAAAGGTCAGAAAGCACTCAGATGAACTTGCTCAAGGAGATAAAGTTATAAAATCTAAGATGAGGTCTGGGTTTGAAGAACTTCTGAGATACTGCAGCTTCTTAAGGGAGAATGTTTCAGAGATGAACAGGCTTTTTGGTCTTGTATGCAACAGTAAGTTTAGTCGGATAACAACAGATTTACTTCTGACACCTTTAGTAATCACCTCAGTATCTAGTCCCTTTGTTTCAGGCAAAGGTAGAAGAAAGCAGGCTTCACATTCAGAGCCAACAAGAAGACAGTGCCAGCTGAAACTTACACCCAAGCGAGCAGTGTGTACTTTTCGAGGTCTTACATTTTCCTAAAGCCAATAAAAAGCAGTGCAGAGAACTGCTCATGTCACATGGTGCTTCGAGAGCACTTATACAGCATGTCCATCAGGATCTACTCCATTCACTCTCCCACAACAACCGCCTTCCCCTTGAGGAGCAGCTTGGGCCCTGGTGTCTTTCCTGAGGACACTCAGACATGTGGACTCCAAGTATCAAGCTTCCAATCTACTAATTAGAGGATGACCTGCTCTACATCCAAGCCGCAGCGACCCTGGAAGCTTAGAGTCTGATAGCATGCAGGATCAGCTCCTAAAAGGTGGGGATGAGGAGTCTTAAAGGAGCATGTAGCTGCAACCTTGTGTGGTATTTATGTGCTCAGTAATAAACCCAAAGTACAAGAAGGATAGTTGGGACTACGTGTAGATCAAGTTGAGTTAATGGAAAGGTTAATCCGTCCGTAGTTCCTCTACACGCTCTTCTGTCTTCAGTCTGCTTGTGTTTGGCTCTTCAGGTATTTCAGGTCTTCACCTTCCCTCAGACGTTCCCCATGTGTCACACGCTTCACCCCGTCCCCTTGAATTTTTGCTATTCAAGACTTTCCTCATCCAACTCATTTCATGCTGAGCAGAGACACATACTGTAGAGAGACTGAGCAGAGGACACAGAGGTTGAGGAGGAACTAGATCTAGTGTTACTTTCTTTCAAAGAGTGTAACTCATACAGTTAGCAGCTGGACATTCACAGAGGCCACAAAGCCACCAACGGGCGTCTGAATAAAACATGCATCATAAAATCAGATAACAGGGGCTCCTAAACCTCACAGGCCTGAATAAAAGTTATACATCACTGATAAACAAAATTAATCGCCCTCTCTCTTTCCCTCCAGTTAATTGCCTTTGGGGCGTTTCATGCAACAGCTCAGCTGCATGTTTGTTTTTAAATTATTTATCCCTACGACAAATTATCATTCTTTGTGCTCACTCTCTCTCTTATTTAGCTCTCAAGCTCTCCATTTTCCTATCCAGCGAATTCAAAGGTCCAAGGTGAGCGGCGGTAAAGTATTTCTGCCATGAATAAACCATTTTATGTCCTCATGCAACACCACTATTAAGCAATTTGCCGTGTGAATTAGTGCAGCCGATATGCCCCTCGCCTTACTCGCAGGAAACGTGTTTAGGGAGCAACAATGGTCATTCCTCCGGGTTAGCCGTCATAACAACTGTACACTAAAGAGCCCAACATCTTAAATGGCATACATGAGAGTAGAATAACATCAACAACACTGACATTTTACTTTTCTGCTCTTATCCCCAGCCTAAGAACTCCTCTACATTCCTCTCCTGCTCCACAACCAGCTGTGTGAGGTTGGAGGTTGTCTATCTTTTATTAAAGATTTCTCTGGCAGCACTGTCTTCTCTCCATACCAAATTATTGCACAAGCATGCTTTGCATTCCTGCCATGCTTCAGGAACATGCAGCAGTCTGAGTAAAAGGCAAAATGATACAATTTACACTATGACACACCGGCATACTTTGCTCCATTTGGCTTGTGGGTAATATTTATGAGTCGAAAACGACGCTCAAAAGAATGCATTTATAAAGAAATAAGATTTGATTGTTAAAGTAATTCAATAAATGAATCTAGAATCTGCTTTTATGACTGCAGATGAATGCTCCAAGCCAAGGACAGAGAATTTACATATTTACATCTCCACCAATATTCAACTTCTGCTAAATTCAACCTGCTAATAATTGTCTCGAGTCCAGTCGACTACTGTGCTGCAGAAACAGATAATGTGACCTACATGAGTCCAGCCCCTTGAACCCAACAGAGACATATAAACGGCTTCACTAAGGTCATAAAACAGACTCAAAATTGTGTCATTAATTCCTCAAGAACATGTCGAATGGTTACAAACATCATTGTTACTGTGTTTGAGATCATATATCTAAATGAAGAGTATTTAGAGGACCTAATTGTGGTCAGAAGAAAATGCAAAGAGTCTCTAAGATCTGAACGAGCAATTCAACATCCCCACTCATGTCAAAGAGAAACTTTGAGATTTTTAAACCATAATTACTCAAGAGTGCAGCAATAAAAGTCAAAGCAGATCAACTTCCCGAGCGATGACTTCTTCTTTAATATTCAACACCGTCACTCAATGACTGTACTACTTCCTGTGCCGTTCTTTCGCTTCAGTGCAACAAAACAACAAACGCAGAATAAACAAAAGCAGAGGTAAAGAAGCCAAATAGTGTTATCCATCTCTATTCACTCCTCTGACTCATCCGTCTCTCCTCAGCTCACTGAATCTGCCTTCTTTTCGAGTAAAAACTCTTTGTTATTCTGCGTCTGCTTTTCTGTTTATCGCTCTGAAAACTTTTCAGAGACTTGATTTGTTTGCCACGAGAGAGAGGAGGCACAGAGGGAGAGTAGAGGGACAGTCGTGGAGGTGTAAAGCGTGCAGCTGGTGAGTTTCATGTGGATGACGGGCTTAATTGTAGGGATTCATTTGAGAAACTCTTAAAGAGCAGCAGCCTTCGGAAAGAGACTGCGATGTCTGCATTTACATTCAATATTTGTGACAGGACACTCCAGCAAATATTTCATACTGTCACCAGATATCTCCTTTGAGCGCCCTGCCTCCCATGTTACTGCTGGCGTCAGCTTAAAGCTGCATCTACCTGCATGAGTTGTGCTCAGAGCGCCCCAGAGGGCCGTATTGTCTCTGTTAATTCACTCTGGTGGATTATCATAATGCTTCCCGAGTGTTAGTTAACACAGTGCTGAGGATTTCTTGCTGCTACGCTGAATTCCCGCAGCAGGGAGCATCCCCGAGAGCTAAATCATGCTGACAGACCAAACTGTGCCTGAATTTGCTTTTTTGAAGTGTGCTTCTGTCAGAATTACAGCTGGGCAACGTGTCGGGAACGCTGTTTGTTGCTTGTTCACAATGACCGAGTCTATTTTTGTTGCAGTCTCTTGATACTTTACTGTCAGGGTAAAAAAACAATGCACATTTCTACTGCAAATAAAACCTTGATTATTGCTTCTGTATAGCTTTACATTAGATTACAGCTGGTAGCTCCAAACCTTTTCCTCCTAGGACTGCATAAAACAAGCATTTAAAAATCCTTAAAGCCTTTACAGGAATGAATGTGTAATATAGTACTGAAAAGAAGCAAGAGAGGAGTCAGACTGCTGCTGCTGAAATATGTTTTTTCCCTTCTGTCCTATCCTGTCAATCATCCCTCAACCCGTGTGTTTTATCTTGTGACCCCTCAGAGAGGTTCCCACAGCCTCAGGCGAAAGCAGCATGAGGATTGCAACACTGTCAGGTACGAGGGAAGCTGTTTTTAACCCGAAATGCAGACATACAGTACACAGACAGGACGTCAAAACATCCAGTGACTGAATCCCTCCAGAAAATAAGGAGGCTTAAAAAAAAGGGGTTTCTCCTCAGCGTGTGATTACAGCTGTTTACTGCTGTCTGCTGCTCTTAAGGGAACATGTAAAGTCGTCATCAAAGGACTAGGAGTCAAAATCAAAACGCCCTCATTACGAGATGTGTGGAGCGCGGAGACGGTGGAGTTTGCCAGGCGGAGAAAGTTCAATGAAAGTGGCTTTCCAGTTGAATTATGGAAAGTGTGGAGGCCGGTGCTTTTAGAGATAAAGTGACAACACCCTCGCAGGAAATCTAAAATGATTACCCATGTTTTCCACTATGGGGAACGTGGGCTTTACAATAAACTATACGGCTAAAAAGTAGCCTGTCTTAAAACTCTAGGGATGAACTTTGTGACGGCCACAGCCCTTGGTCAGTGTGTTTTCCTGCATTCCTGCCTCCGCTTTCCCCTTCCAGATCCTCCAGGAGTGCCTGCCCCTCCCATCTCGTTTAGAGATTGGCTTCACCTGCTTGGAGCCTTTAAAAGCTGGGTGAATCCAAGATGGCTCTCTCTCTCTCCCTCCTGGAAGGCTGGTGTCTGACAGGCACCCACTTTTGTTTTGTGGTAATGTTGAGTTCAGCCTTAGTTACCTTTTACACATAGGTTTGGTTAGCACACATAGTCTCACAGCACCCAACACCCTCACCACACTACTGATAGCTTACTTCATCATTAGATTATTCGGCGATAGTCTCATCTTCCTTTCTTCTAAAAGTCAAACACATCACATAACGAGAATCTCTGCTGCAGAAAAAGTATTAAAGTCTGTTTATGTGGCGTGTTGTCGACCACATCACATGACACCTACCTGGTTGCAGCAGATTAAATCATTGAAGATAACCACATTGAAAAGGTCGATCTTGTTAAGTTAAAAACTCTTTGCAGTAGCTTTAATTTCAGCTCACTGCTGCCCCTTCTAACACTAATTACAACCTTTCATCTATGGAGGTTGCAGAAAGTCACTCCGCTTTGATGTTATAATGAATGTAGTTGCTTGCTGTCAAACTAGAGCTGCTTTGAAATGAAGACAGATGAAGACAGGCACAGATAAGATATGTGACTGCAACTTTAACTTCCTAAATACTGATAAGAAAACAAGCTAAGCTAAGATACTCTGTGGGCAACATATCTTGTATTTTGGTCTCTCAAAATCAGTGCTTACACATCCCGTCCTTGCCCAGTGCGCCCCACTGGTGTCCGTGTCTCAGAGTGATTAATGGTTGTACACTGCTCCTCGCACTCACCTGCGTTCAGCTGCTTGATTGATGGGCCTGTGTGCTTGACAGATGGACAGATGTGGCACGGCAGAGCGACCAGGCAGGGAGCGACACCTCAGTCCTGATGCCTTCAGCTTCCATTCCCTACTTAGCGAGCAGCAGGAGAGGAAATTATGACAGAGAGAGAGAGAAAAAGAAAGATAATTACTTTCTATATGCAGCTCTTATCATGCTGTTTCACACAGAAGTTGGTCAAAAGAGCAACATGTTGACATGTAGAGTTAATATCAGAGGAAACATGAAACAAAAGTGACAGGTGACCAAGTTTATGTGCTCTCTGAGGGTTAGTTTTCACTATGAGGATGTTTGATAGAAAAAGCATTGCCTCAGGCCTTGCTGGTGGCACCTTTTTGGATTCAGTGTTTGCTTCACAAGTGCAGCATTCAAGGCCTGTAACTCTGGCTTACTGGGGTTGTGTTCAAAAGCAGATTCTTGAGGCAGAAAAGATATGAAAAAGCTGTCTCAAGTTGAAAAAAATCAAGCTTGAGCTGAGAAACAAGCAAAGAAATCCAACAAAGCTCAGGCAGGCGGGGATATTTGAAGGTAGAAACTTCTCCTGGCTGTTATAGAGGGACAGATGTGGAGGGAAACCAAACCAGAGGAAGGAGGAAGCTAGTGTTAAATACTCAACAGGTGAGGAGGCAGGGGAAACATGATGAGGCCCTCTAGTGGACAGGAGGATGAATCACTTCATGTAATGTGTGTTTGGAAAAGTAAGAACATGTTGCCATTGTTGAACAGATGAAGCAATTAAAGATCTCATCATGCAACCAGTGCACACCTCAAGTGACGTGAAGCAGGATGAGTAACAATCGGAGGAGGAAGATGCCTGCACATCCTTCTGCATAGTAGTGGTGTAAATACAATATTGTCATCATAGCTTGGATCTCTGTTGCTTCATGCGGCCTCATGTTGCAAACATTACACTGTGGCTTTCACAGCATGCTTTTGATGTTATGTTCTGCCTCCTGAGACTAATTTAATCCAAAAATTAAACACAAGTCTTATCTTCTTTGCTGTTTTTGTGCATTTCAGCCCCAAAACAAAAACAGCAACAGCACTGTGATGTTTTTCCTGCATATTATAGGAAGAAAACTCAACTTCCAGCTGAATTGAACCTGTGTAAGCTGAGGAAAAATGCATCCCACATCAGGATATTCAATAAAAATCATCTCACTCTGCCTTTATGAAGCTGTTTCTTGAGTTTTCTGATTTAAACCTGTCCCACATCTTCATATTCGCACATTTTTTCAACCCAGTCTCATTACCATACTGTACAACACCTCCCCCCCTACAACCATCCATACCACTAAAGCCTACTATTCTACATCTGCAGCACAGGAGCTGCAGAGAGACCCTCCAGCCTGAGCTGCTGCAGTGAAAGCATTGCTTTCTGCAGACACAGTCATAAATCATACGTCTACTAATGGCAGTTCCAAATGAGCCCTCTCATCAGACGAGACAAGTGCCTTGCTTTGTGTGCCACTTCAGGCTCCACTATAACATCTGTGCTCTCTCGTGCTGCTGCTGCGTGTGAGATGTGTGTCGCCCCTGTATTCATTAGGAATTGTCTACCGAGCCCTAACAGTTCAATTTAGAGGAATTTAGAGCGAACCTGGAGAAGCAGGCGGTGACAAACAATCAAGAGCCCAGATTCACAGTCTGAGGCGTCAGGGTTTTAGCTCTCCATTTTAACAGAGAATATGCAACAATATAAATGTGCAAGCTCCAATGGCAATTTGATTGCTTGTTGTAAATTGCAGGGTATTGGCTGTTCCTTCTGCGAGATATGATAACATTTTTAATTTTAGGGACTAGAATTAAAGCCCTGAGGTTTTATGCCTCTGCCAAGCATCAAAGTTACAGTTTGAAAATATCATTTCCTAGAGACTGACTTTTAGCAGATTCAGGATATATTTCTGTGGTTCTTCTTATTATTATAACATACTGAAAATACTGGAGAATAACATCAAGCCTTCAGACTGCATCAAACTCATTTATGAGGGAGTCTCAACTCAGACTTTAGGGTGTCAGTGGACTCTTTAAAAGTCTTAAACAAGTGCATGAAGTGAAGAGCTAAATTGACATATGATTGGTTGTGGTTGGCTTCATTATCTCTGGCAGATAAAACATACTTGATTTGCCTCCAGGCGTTCCAAGTAGAGCCACTCCAGTCAGTCAGGAGAGATGGACACACCCCTGAGGCACAAAGACATAAAACATATGAGAGTCATGTACATTTATATGTCAATAATTTAAAATGTTACAGTGTTAAAGCTCACACACAAAGACTACGTGTTCTCTCACTTTCTTCGGGAGTCTTAAAACAATATGTGCTCTGGTCCAGAGTGCCAAGGACCATAAATATAGTAAAAGTTCAATATCACTGTGACCTGAACCCTGGCAGACTGAGGGTGAGGGCTTTAAAGTGCACTCGTGCCAAACTGATGATAATCCAGCGCCTGATGTGAGCTTTATATTAAAAGTCATACTGTTTTCTGCAGCCTGCGACACCATGACACAATTTGATGTCTAACCCCAGCAGGGGTCAGTGTCTCATTCTGAGTGCCAAAAGCATTGAATGTTGGTCTTTTGTTCCATTTGGCAAGCGTATAATGGAGTTTGAGAGGGTGTGCTGGTGCTGTATGGAGATAGGGCCTGAATGGAGGAGAATGTAATTACTATACCTGTCTATGCAACAATGGATAACCACCTTTGTCGCCCCTCACTCCACTTGAAGAAGCCAGACAGCAGAAGCTGTTGGACTGTGGGAGCACAAAAGCCGCCCTTGCTGCGACTCCCAAATCAGTGTCTTGCACTCGCGTTCAGACAAGAGATATGTCGGAGAGCTCTTTAAAAAGATCTGTGTATCTGGATGTGAATGTGGACTCTGCTAGCAGCAGCGGCCATATGTGCTTCTTCTGTGAATTATGTAACAGATGAGCACTCACTGGGATTTCAACATTGAGATTTGATAGAGGATCAGGTCTGAATGTTCAACACAGAAATTGAACCAGTTTCCAACCAGCTGGAAAAATAGTTTCAAGAGCAGTGTGTCAGAAAGCATATTTTTGTCTTTTTCAATACATTGTTTATTTTAGGGCTGCACGGTGATGCAGTGGGTAGCGCTGATGTCTCACAGTTAGAAGGTTGCTGGTTCAAATCCCTGGCCGTGCAGGTGCCTTTCTGTGTTGAGCTTGCATGTTCTCTCCGGGTACTCCAGCTTCCTCCCAAAGTCCAAAAACATGCTCACCAGGTTGATTGATCACTCTAAATTGTAAGTGTGTGCGTGAATGGTTGTCTATCTCTCTGTGTTAGCCCTGTGATAGGTTGGCAACCCAGCTGGGATAGGCTCCAGCCCCCTAACGGGATAAGCGGTCAAGATAATGGATGGATGTTTGTTTTAGAGGTAAAAACAATCGTACTGCATTTTGTTTTCTTCATTTTTGTCGACAGGGGGAACCAAAATCAACACAAACCTAAAAGTTCCTAACAGGAGCTTTAAGGTGAAATCTAATCCATCTTGCTGAGCTTGTGAGTTTGTAATGACTGACACTTCAGAGGCTTGCTGTGTTTTAGTCTTTCACAACTTATAAAGCACTAAATCTGGACGTTCTCTGTTCTTAATAAGTCAAGCCGGGTTGTATTAGGCATGTCAGTACAGTCTCCTCCCCCTCAATCTCTGCTTTCCTTCCTCTCTTCTCCCCTCAAGGCTCTGGTAGGTTATTGCCGTAATGTAGCGTGATTTAATACACGCTATCTTTTATTAAAATATGAAGTTACATCATTTACTTTCCCTCCTTGTTGTTACATCTTGCCAGAAAAGGAAGGAAGAGCCGTCCTCGACTTGTTTGATATGCTGTCAGTCGTCCTCTGGGTTATCATGCATTCGGCCCACTGCAGCCAATTAAAGAGGAAATGCTCTGTCAATGCATGATGATGTGACCCACTGAGTAAGTAACATGATAAAAGGGAGGAGTGGGAGAAAGGGAACAATATGGTGGTGATTATAAGCACAGTGGGAATGATGTAACACCATGAAGAAAATGACATGAGATCATACGATGGAGGAAGATTGCATGAGCTCTTGTATCTGGGTTTGAGTGTTCTCTTTTGATTCCGTAGTAAGACACAGTGTTGGAGCTTTATTTGGGTTATAAAACACTCTATAAATAAACCAAAGTTCAGAATCAAAGCCCCGTGCAGGAGGAATTGAAATGCCTGTCCTTCAAAGCGCGTGGCTGCTCCAGTCGGCACTTACAAAGAAAGAGGAGCGGGAGCAGATGCTGTGGCTTGGCAGGTAAAAAGCACTTGTCTTGTAAACAACAGAGCGCTGGGCTTCATCCAAGAACCTCAGTGTTTTACGAAATTGTCAACGATCATAGACTGCTGGAAGCGTCCCTGCTGGCACGTGCACCCGGCCACTTGAGGGTTTTTCCAATCCTTATGGTCAGAATGTATCTCTGTTCGATTCCAGCCCTACTTTTGATTCCACTAATGTATTCAGAGAGGATTTTTTAATATAAAGACACATAGTGGCTGTGTTATGGATCAAAGGAGTGACATTTCAATAAGCTCTTATCACCGACTGCTGCTCTACACCATTCAATCTATTTTATTGCTGCTCGGACTCATTACAAGATTGATTTCTTAATGCACAAGGTGAATAAGCTTCCACGGAGCTCGTAATAATAAAGCCTGACTCCCCAGGTATTCAAATTCAGTTTGACTACGTTGATTTAGCTGAATTTCTTGTCTTTTATATTTACTCAGTCTCCAGATTTGAGTTTGGGTGTTTCCTCTTCGTTGCTTCTTAATGAAACTTTGTTTTATTCCTTAAAGCTCCTGAGAGTAACTTTGGTTTGTGTTGGTTTTGGCGCCGCCTGCTGTCAAAGTAGTACCTCTTCTTTAGCAGACTATGGAATCACACGCTGTCTAAAGAAACATGTGGAAGTCACAGAAGTTCTGCTCACCACCATCTGGAGATGAGATGAGTCTGGATGTGGGGTTGCAGAATCCATCAGCTTGATTGGCTGAGTCACCTGTCAATCAAAAGAGTCAAAGTTAATGATTGTGCCTCATAGAAATGTAAAATAACATAAACCTAAGTGCAAACAAAGGTAGGACTAAATGAAAGTCATTAATCAGATCAGACATTCAAAGCCACAGGAGTTCATAGCTTTAGATAAACATCAATTCAATCCTCTGAGCTTCTTGTGCTGATTTTCTGTATTGCTAAGTTGTGTTGCGTTGATTTTCAAGCACACTCAGCAGCCATCTGGATCATCTGTGGTGCTTGCAGCTAGTTAGCATGGCCGCACTCACACTGGGGAGCCGGTGTCTTGCTCAAGGACACTTCAGGAGGGTGGACTGTTTCCAAAGCAGAAACTTGAGTCCGTATTTCAAGCTGCAAGAGTCTGCGTACCCACCGGGCCCCTCTGCCACTCCACTCCAACGTGTTTTGCCATTCTTGCAAGTTGAAAAAGTGTCAAGCTGGAACAGATTTCTTTTCATACTGTGGCCTTCTTCACTTTTTTTCGATGACAGCTGCTGACTTGGCACATGTGCATCATGCTCTTAAGCACAATCTTAGCTAGGACAGCAGCGCTGACTGTGCAGCGGCACAGAGGACACTCGGTGGATCTTTGTGATTGGCAAAAAGATATCAAGTGGAAGGACCAAAGCTGAAAGCAATTTTCAGGAGCTGAGGGGGAATATATTGAGGTCAAGTGAACTTCATTTTTTTCCCACATTCACTTTACATGAAGTCTGGTCTCGAACACATTCATTATGTCTGACCAGTGGTCCCATAACAGCTCAATGCAAGGTTCTGAATACTGATTTCTTCAGGCTTTCAGGATGAACTCGTGCACTACTCAAGTTACATGAGGGGTGGTCTCACCAGGAGGTTCTGACAAAAGAGATATCTTTAGAGTCTGATGTGTTGGTGCGGTACAAGTGATTCCAAATCCAAGATCTGAAGGGTAGTTTCTTTTTTAACAGGACATATCTGCCCTAATATAATTCTGATGGGATTAACACAACTATACAATCAATATCTCAGGTAACTGTGATAAAAGCAGACATCTGAGTGCTTCAAAATCAAAGTAAATACATTTTTAATGGTAACACGCAGACACGTCTGTAGAGCCACAGAGGTAAACAACCTTTCAGATTGTAAAAAGAAATCATAAAGCCTTTAATTGCTTGTATTCTGAGCAGTAGAAGCTCATTTTTTCCATAAGTGCTCAGCTATCCTTAAAGGGCCCTGAAGAGCCCTCACACCACACCCAAACACACTCGAGACGGAGCGACAGAAACAGAGCAAAAGGTGAAATGTGCTCCGATGCATGATTTTACAGTTACTTCGACGCCTGTCTGCGACTCTGCACACGGCATCTCACTCTCCGGGTTTATTGACCGGCTCCTTTCTCCTTTCTCGGCTGCAGTGACCATCAGAGCAGCCATCCTTTGCTTCACAGTTGATGAGCTTCAAAGCCGTTCGGCCACACGCGAGCCTGATGATGGACTGCGGGGCCGTTAAGGACAGATACTGAAAAAAAAAAAAGGGGGCCAAGGCTGTGCTCCTGGCTGTTTAATTTCAAATGAGGGGGATGACAAGGCATCCTGCGAGTGCAAAGTATGGGTGGGCTGATAAGTAGTAAATAAATCAGAGCAGCAGCAGTCTGACGCACAAGGCCCTGCGATGCTTTGTAAGTAGTAAGTAGGAGTTTGTGATCAATACGAACATTTATAGGGAGGACTGCAAAGAGAAGGGTTTGTTTGTGTTCTTGCAGAGCTTTGGTTGGAGGGATGAAGGAGTCGAGGCAGCAGGGAGGCAAGTTCTTTTTTCCAGCAGTCAAAAGAATCAATGGGATGACTTGCAAAACTTTTATTGATATTTCAAAGTTAGAATACGCCTTGCCTGTCCAAATAAAGGAGCAGTTTGTTATTTCAGGAGATGTGCTCTTTGGCCTTTTTGCCAACTTAAAGTTGAAACAAGTCTCAGAGCAGAGCGTTAACGTGAACCAGGACATCATTAGCTCAGCACTCTGCAACCTGAGTTTGACCCTGCTCTCCTTAATACTTAGTTCTGATTGGTCAGCACCGGTAAAGATATATTTTTCCAACATTAAATTCTATGTAAGGCTCACTCAGGAGCAAAAGAAAATCAAACTTTTCAATCCTGTCCAGTTTCCAACAATTACAAGACGCTGCTTTCATAAAACATGATGCATTGGAGACATTGAGAATCCCATCATCCCTGAACCGTTTTGATAGTAAAAGTGTGCAACTCAAGGGAGAAAGACTGGAGGAGGGTTTTATAAACACAACTACTGCACACTTCCAACATTCAGATTTATGCACCTGGACGGCTGAGACCTGAATGTGTAATTTTTCTCCTTTATTTAAACTGAATAGATTCACTTTGTCTTCAGATCTTGATTGCTAATTTCCAGCCAGACAATCAGACTTGGGGCCTGTTGCACCAGGCCTGTAACGCTTTGTGTCTGCATGATGAATTTAATGAGCTTGGTCTTTGTGGAGAAAGATGACCTTCTACGGTGATATAAGAAGACTGTCTGCTCAAACAAAATAACAGCAAATGTTGTCCATGAAGTCCAGCTGATGATAGGTTTGATCTGCACCCCTCTGATTTCGTCTGGGTCTGATTGAAGGCGGTATTTCGCCACGCATCTACACAATGCAAGCCCGCACACACACAGATACACACAGTGACACACAGACACACACAACACAGCTTGGCTTTCTGTTGTCAGCAATTCAGTCTCCTCTCTGAAAAAGCATGAAAATCAACATCACGCATGAAATGAAGTGATACAAAGGAGCAAAAGGTCCTCTCATGATCCTCTTCACGCTGTTTGTGTTTGCTGAGCTCATCAACATTAGGATGTAATCTGCACAGCCATATTGCACTTTGATACACTGACTGATTACTCCATTATGTCTACCAGCAGAGAAACCAGTACCAAAGTGAATGTTTCATATCCAGTCATGCACAACAAGCTGTCACACATATGGTCTGCTCAGGCCTTCAATGAAATATGACCAAAGTGGAAGCACAGCCGTGGCTTTGGGGTTGGTTGTGCAGAATTTGAATGGAAGCTCATTGTCCTTTAAAAGAAAGTCCCAAATGTAAAAAAGCACTGGACTGTCATCTGACTTTTCTGGGGCCTGCTGGGGCACTGACTTTTGCAGAGGTGGCGTGAAGCATGCATACTACTTATTTACCCTTTTGTCCCCACTTATCATATTTACTTTGACCTCTATTATTCAACTTTCATACAAATTGTATATTCCTGTGTTTAACTTTAAAAGAAACACAACAAACTGTGAACAAATCTTTGTACCTTTGATTCTTCAGGACTCAGGAAAGATGGTTGTCCAAAGCATGGCCGTCCTGAAAAAAGCAGAAACATTTAGAGCTCATGTTTGTAAAGCATAGTTGCAGTAGAGTCCCTAAAGCTCGCCTCCTCCATTAGAACACATGAGAGGTCAAACTAGAAATCAAAATGCACATCAAATAAATTCTTCTCAAGCATAGTTTTGTTGTCAGCGACCGTCTCAGCTCTGTTTTGGCTTGTGGCCACCCTGATTTTTTACTGTATGACTTTCCAACTTGGCAACACATCAGCCAAGCCTGCAGTATCGGCCCCACAGATGAGATAAGAAACTGGACTACAGCCACCTCATCTGAGCAAAGCAACCATACAGGACTATGTTACCATGAAGTAAGAGTATAACAGCCCTCATCTTTGTAAAATCATGCAGGGTGATGTTTGTTTTAATGTCTTGCACATAAAGACTCAACTTTTGAGACCTGTCAGTGATGAAGTGTGCTCGTGACAGTCTTCATTTCAGCTGACAAAACTGTGTCACCAAAGACTCAGAAGAAATGTACATTTAAAAAGATGATACCGGATTTAACTGTTCCCATGTTTCTGCAGAGCTAACTCATGTCAGACTTTGCAAAAGCAAACGGTAAACTGTCAGAGTCCTGGATGTGCAGAGTGTTTGATGGGTTTAGTTTCCCGCCCACACAGCTCCAGGTTAATACACTTTCCAAGAACAACAACTCAAAACAACACCAACCTGTTGTCCATCCTCCCGGCAGATGACTTCCACATTGTTTGACCGCTCTCCTCACCCACTCTGTTCTGCAACAACACAATTCACATTTTAGAGTACTTTTTTGACACTTCCCTTTTTTCCTTTCACAGGTTGTAATCCACCCGACACTTCACACTCCACAAATTACTTCTGATTTTGCTCACCGCACATCCGGCACTGTGCTAACAGACTCACAATAGGACTGTTCAGCCCAAAAATGGCTTTGTGGAACGGGTCCCAAAACATCACGATGAGGCACAAAGGTGTGTATTGATTGTGAAGAGTACAGCCCTCCAAGTGCAAGGCTGATTAAGCTGTAAGCAAAGAAGTAATGACTCTGGACTGAAGCGGAGGCACCTCATTTCAGCGGTTATTGAAAAAGTTTGTGGCACTTCATCTATTGCAATTAACTATGAGCAGAGCTGTCTGAAATTAAACAGTTGAGGAAACAATCAGTCATAAACTAATTAATACTAATCACCTGTAATCTTCCAGGTCAGGTTTTGAGGTTGCACATGATACAGTTTTTGGACACCATGATGCAACAGACTGTCTCCTCTCATCTTGTCTCTGCTGCTGTAAATAAGTCGAGTCTTAAAGACCTAGAAGGGACCCGGTGAGTTTGTAAACTTGTAAAAGCAAAAGATGAAAAGCCTCTCAGACCCTCTCCTGTCGCCTGTATTCAGACTCTGTAACAGCTAAGTTTGTGGCACAGATGACCTTTGCCCTTTGGAGGATGGTGCATGAAACAAAAGCATGAAACAATTAAAGTATGATATCTGCTACACCGCATGAACCTGATGTTGCTGATGTAGAGGAAGAGAAGAAACACCGACAGGGTCATTTGAAGTGTAAGCTCTATAAAGACATACATCTCCCCTCTGGGCAGAATCACTCTTCCAGCTATGTCTTACTCATCCCTCAGGGAACAATCTCTCTTCACTACCTTACCGACAGTCGTTTTCCTTCACCTATTAACATCAGAGCTGCACTTTTTACTTTGATTTGACAGTTTTCTATGCCATCGCGTGCTCTCAGAATCAAACACTCGGTCGCCGCCTACATGCTTTCATCACGCTACATAATGATTTCCGTTTCCACAGTGAATGAACCGCCTTAGGAGTATGTAGCTGAGCTGGAAATGTGTATTGAATATGAATTTCTTTGGGTTTTCTGGGACCAAGAAAGAGCAATTTAAAATCAATGATCAATAAAGAGCACGGATCACATGACAGGGTTCAATTTGAGGAGTGCTGCTTGGAGGTGCAGTGTGTAGTAATCAGTATTCATTATCAATAAGCATGTTAAACTTAGTGTACAATCACCTGAGTATAGAAATCCTTTTGTTTTTGGTAACCTTTGTCTGTTTCCACACAAACTAGTAACATGAATGCTTTTGTATTTAATGAGGGGTCGTTCAAAATGCACCAAAATAAAGGAGGGTGGTTGTTGTTGTCTGCAAAATAATTTGTATTATAGACATTTTGACAAACAGATGTTTCTGCTTATCATGCACCATGGCTTAACGTCGGGGGTGAACAGAGGAGCCTTTAAATCCAGAACCTGACTGCTATAAAGTGTTAAATATTCCCATTTCTACACACTGTACCTTTAAAACCAGAGAACAGAAATAAAGCACATAACATGAGAGTGTTTTCACATCTTTTAGCTTGTTTTTTTCTTGTTTAATCATCCAAAAATGGTTGTTTATAGTGCACTTTAACTCTTATGTTGTACAACTTCTAATTTCAGAAGCAACAAGCAGTTCTTTAACAGGAAGAATTAGAAAAGCACAGTTAAAATCAACTGTTAGTTTCCTGCCTTAAGCCAAGTAGCAGACCGGGTTAGCATCTAGCAGAATGTGAGCTTACACTAGCTTGTGGCCAAATTTAAGAAATAGAAAGCTACAGAGTTATTTATTTTTCTCTCAAGAGGTCAGAGGTTTAAAGAGTGGTGAAAAAGTGTACTCACATTCATAAGGTGGGGAGAAATCTGACTCCAGGGAAGGTGAATGAGTCTCCATGTCTGCCAGCTGTAAGGAAGCAGGACATGTAATTCAACATTACACCAAAGACTGTACAACTTTTCATACATTTAAAGCTTGACAATTAATATACAGTATTAAATGTATTATAACAGCCTGATCAAAATATATAATATACTTACACTGCTACAGAGAGCAGGTAGAAGTATTAGTAGTAGTTGTAGCAGTAATAATTATGGATATGAACATTTCAAAGTCTGTCTTTTGCATACATCCCCATGATGATGGTTCATTATCATGGAAATAATGAACAAATGACAGCACCAATTACTGCCTATGCCAAATTACATGATAAGCAGACAAGTGCATGTGAGTACCATAGGTAAGTACACATTTTTAATAACATATTTTAATTGTTTTTTCAATAAATACTAATAGAGGTAATTTATTATCTGTAAGGTGATTTGAAAGGCACCCCAAATTAAATGTATTATTATTATTATTATTATTATTATTATTATTATCATCATTAATTTAGTCAAACATTCCTTTACAATATGAGTGTAATTTAACAGATAAATGAAACAGGTATGAAGACACCAGTGTGTTGAAGCTAGCTAGCCACAGTCAAGTAAACAACACAGACTAGTTAGCATGTAGCAAGCTAGCAAACACATTACAAATAGTTTAATTAAATGATCTTTAAAGAGTTTAAATGACAGAAAGAATTGTTCTTACATTGACTGTTCCGTGGGAAGACAACTCCAAATGAAGCGCCATGTTTCTTCTGTGTCTCCTGGTAGAATAGACAGGCTAACTGTTAGTTAAGCCATAATAAGCAATAATATTTATACAGCTGAGTCTAAATACATTTAAATAAACCCTCAAAGAGCATCCTCTCATAATAAGTCACCTGTCATTTGGTTTGCTGTCAGTTAAGTCAGAGTAAAACTGAGCAGGTGTGAATTATTAACACTTATGAGTCCATAATGCGCAATGCGAAATATTAAAGGTCAATGATTGGTTCAGATACATTGAATGATGTCATACAGGAGACTAATTAATAACACCTGTGGTCTTTCTTTGACAATACTTACCTGTGTACACGTCATCGTTTTACAAGCACTCCATAGCATAGCTCCAACTCATCCAGAACACAGCAGCTAGAATGATCTCAGGTCCCTGCTGCCCTCAGGTCCCTGCTGACCTCTGGTCCCTGCTGATCTCTGGTCCATCACAGCTGTCTCCACTTTAAAAAAAACACACAAATCTGTTGTGACTGGATGCATGTGCAGCAACACTGTTTGCTGTTTGTTTGATTACTGTGTCTGATGTGTCTATTGTTTTTCTGTTTTTATTTATTCTATTTGGAAAAATGTTTTTATGTTTTTAATTCTCCATGTAAAGCACATTGAACCTTTTTTTTTTCATCCCCTTTGGTCTTAGAGCTTTTTTACTTATTGATTACTCTTATTATAATATATTGCCACATTACTACTCTTATTGATTGCTAATATTATTATCTTTCTTTCTTTTTTGTTCTCCCCTTTTGTTTTGTTGTTTTATTTTATTTTATTTTATTTAATTTTTTCTTGCTTTTGTTTTGCTTTGGGTTCCTTTTTTCCCCCTCTCTTCTCTTCTGTTTTATCTCTCTCTCTTCACAAGTGTATAAATGTGTCCTTCCATGTTTTGTAATGTTTGTACTTGTTAGTATGTCTGTATGGACTACATGTTCATACACTAATTGGTGAATTATAAAATAAAAAAAGCACATTGAACTTAGGTGTAATGAAAAGTGCTTTATCAATAAAATTGCTATTGCTATTAATTAAAGGACTTGAGTTGCAACATGTCACAGCAACAATAATATCATGCTACTAGGTTAAAGAAAGGTAATGATCAAAAATGGAGAATTTGTCAGGCTTTATTTTTATTACTTTTAAAAGAGGCACAAAGTGAGCCGCCCTGAAAGTTAGGGCTTCATTCCTCAGAGTAAAAACAGGACCGCCTTTCATTCAGACTGTGAAACATTTAACAGCATTTGGCTCTCAGACCTCAGAAACCCTGCCGCAGACTGTGGATCAGAAAAGATCAGAAATATAAAACAGAGCCAAACCATGAAGGCTTTAAAAGTAATAAAAAGACTCAAGTAAATTAAACTGAGAAAGAATCTTGAAATGCAGTGGGAGTAGAAAGCCAGAGTGATACGGTAAAAGTCCAGCCAGGGGGTTATATCTCGTCTTAGAAATCATTTACACAGCTCATGACAACATGTACACTCACTGCACACTCATACTTGCATCATCAAGGGTCTGCGTCAAGGGTTTCTTTGTTGGTTTTCACATCCTCTCTCTCTTTTTCATCTTTTCTTCCTCCTGTGTGCTCTTCAGCAAAACAGAACAGCCAAAAAACAACAACAACACCTCGGAGTGTTTTAGGTACCTGACAGCTCCCTAATGATTCCTTTTGCTCTTCTTATCCTCCTCTGTCTGCCAGCAAGTAATTACTGCCCAGCACAGCATGGATGAGTCTCACAGAGCAACACAATCTTCTATTGTGTGGTCGAAAAAGACGCACTTTAGATTAATATCAGTTTGTGTGCATGGGGAGACATAAAACAGGAAGTTGGACAGGGATAAAAATACACGCCGATCAAAGAAGAACGCCAAGATTGTTTGAATTTTGCACAGACAGACTTCTTTATTTGTGATTTTTATTATTTTCTTGTCAAGAAAGAGACACCCAATGAAACATAAATAACTTCCTGGAAGAAGCTTTGTTGTTTTGTGCTGTCAAGTTTTGCCAAATGATGCTTTTCTTCAACTTGAATTTTCTTCCTTTTCTTTGCTCAGCATTTCTCCCCATCATCCGCTGCAGTCGTTCATTTGCGCTGACACGACTGCACATGCAATGCACAATATCTACAGTTTAAAAGTCATATACAAACACAACTTTACCATCGATTGTCCTCAACCTCTGACCTGTAATCTCTCTCTCAGCCTTGAGTAATAAGCAGCTCTGTGGCTGTATAAACCAATGCATTCTTCACACACCAGAGCATATTGATGCACCCACAGCTGGGCTTTAATTAAACCTGCGAGGCATCAGTGACCTGTTGAGCACTGGTATTAAATGCAGGGATGTAGCAGTGGAAGGAAAGCCGCAAAATCATCCCTGTTTACTAAAAAATGTAGGGAAATATTCTGCAATGAAATCAAAGTTTGCATGATAATTATGTATGTTTTGGCTGCAGAAACAAATGAAGTGCTGCACAGGGATGTAACTCTACATGTGACAGGGTGATGCACAGGATATGTTGGGAGTGGCATTGGCTCCCTTGAAATCTGATTGGTCATATGATGCTGTGCCAGAAAATGAAAGCAAGATCTCTTGGTTAATTGTCCAATATAGACACAAAAACTCTCTGTGTCTCTAAAAATAAACACACTTGTTCTCCATGCACCTTTCCTGCTCTTGTACTGCCTCACAGCCGACCCTGCTGATCCCCTGAGCCACCTTCACGCCGCCCTGTCAATCAAAGAGCGATGGCTCCATCTACATCGAGCTCTCTCACGTGCTTATAGCCCCCTGTTCTTCCTAGATATACCACAACCTTCCTCTATCTCCTTTTTCAGCTTTATCTCCTGCCTTTCCCCCAAATTCACCTGCCCATTATTTGCTTTTTCTTTTCTTCCCTCTATCACTCTTCCCACGAACACCTCATTATCCCTTATCTGCTTTCCTTATTCTCTCTCCCATCTCTCATTGCCTTTCTACCACCCCTAATCTCCCTCTTTTATGGCCTCTCTGCATCTCCAACAGCCTTTCCCTTTTTTCATTTCCCTGACCTCAATCAAACTCTGCATTGTGTCCCTACCTGGTGTGCAAAAACTGGAAAGGAATGAAACAGCAGCAGCACATAAGCACATTGTTTTAGTCGAGTACTCTGTGTACAACGAGGCTATTGGATCAGAAATTATATTATAATGTGGCATTGAAATAGGTGTGCCATTAGCACAGCCGAGTGCATTTGTAGATAAGGGCACTAGATAGCGAGAGGCCTCAGCTCGAGTGCTCTGCGGGGCGGTTTCTTCATTTACATTAACCGTATTCATCTTCAGCAATAGGCGCAAATTGCTTTTGTGGAATCAGGCCTGAATCTCATGAGCCAGCACTTATCAGCTCTCCTCGGCACACACCACCTGGTGCCAGCTCTCACTCAAAATCCCATTCAGTGTGGAAAAACAGAATACTTTTGTTTGATTGTGTAATTTCAGTGTCTATTCAGAGATTAAAAATCGCTTTAAATAGGATTGTGTGACAGATGCTGCCTTAGGGCTGCAACAAATGATTATTTTGATTAACATTTAATTAGGTTCAGTCAATAAAATGTCCCAGAGCACAAGTTGACGTCTTTAAACAGCTTCTTCTTTTTTTGTGTGTGTGTGTTTAAACAGTGTAAACCCTACAGGTATTCAATTTACAATCATAGAAAGCACAGAAAGGCAGAAAAATGTAATGGGGGTGATAATCTCTCTACGGGGGATACACAGTAAAATGAAGACAGCACATAAAAAGCACTTTCAAGTTAGTTATCCACCACTGCAGCACGACATAAAGGTGGCTCGTACTGAAATGTAATTAGCAGCATTTGAGCAGGAATCAGCGCTTTAATGTGGGAGTTTTTTTAACTGTAATAACATGTGAGAGCGTGTTCTCCTACCTCAGGACCAGGACTCTAATGGGGGGTCATTAAGTAAGAGATCCTGCATGGTGAGTGGGTGGTTATGAGGATTTGAATCTGGACTAGGTGAGTATTCAGCAATTTAGGCTGGCTGCCAAGTGAGGATGTAAAAAAGGTTACACATGATACTGATTAAAAGATAGTTTGATGATTTTAAAATGATTTAAACTTCCTAACTTTATGCAGAGCTGCTGCAACAAGCCACAGATTTTAATCCAGGGTTGGGAACTGAAACTTGGTTCATAGCTTGAGCCATATTCAAAATGGCAGGTACTGGAGTTTTGACTCTGCTTGTGGCAGGACATCTTTTATTTTGAAAGGCTACATATCAGCAGGAAGATAGAGCTCTGCCTTCTAGACATTTGGCCTCTTTGTTTTACCTGATCGGCCAACACGTCCTGGACTACAAACACAAACAAGAGACTTCCAATTCTAAACTTTTAGAACATTTAACTTTCCTTGTCTGCAGATTCTGCATTCAAATGTGATCAATAATGAAAATTCAAACCTATAAGAGGCCCTTCATTAAAGATAGTCGACTTCCTGTTCCCCCTCATGTTGTCCTCCCTTCTGTAATCCTCCTTCAACCCATCAATGTCTACATTTAGTGTCTGCTTTGTAGACATGAACTCCTTCCACAGGCTTCAACTCTCTTGTGTTTCTGCACATAATGAGCCATTACAGAATGCTGCTCTTTACCTGAAACCTGCCTGCAGCCTCTCCTGAGTCACATTGTGTTGCTGTGTTGTGAACAGACTCAGTTCAGACCCTCAGTCAAGCACCTGGAAACATCCTGGATCACGTCATCCAGCTCAGACACTCAGCAAGACTCCAAAGTGTTAATGCTGCCCAAGTGTTTCTAACACTTTAGGCTTTTTGTGTCAGACTGGGTTAACTGGTGCTGCACTCCACTCTGCTGGAGAAAAAAAGGGACTGCATGGCTTCTTCTGTGATGGTTTTTAATGGCACAGGCGTAGAGAGCCAGCTTGTTACTGCATTTAAAGAGATGGATACAGACAGTCATATAGAGCAAGGCATCTTTGGGGGCATTTTTGAGCAGCTGCAGTTAAAATATTTGGGTCCAGGTAGTTTTCCTGCACATGTTTCAACAGAGATATTCAGTTTTAGGTCTTTATTTTGTGATACCAACGTGGGAAGTGATCAAAGTAAGGAGGTTGGACTGGTACCTGGAGAGGTGCCACATCTCCTCCTGGGCACTGTCAAGGTGTCCCTGAGCAGAGCCAGTCCCTGAACTGCTTGAGGCGTGTCCATGTGCAGCACTGACATCTTAATGCATGCTTCCTGTTGGTGCATGTGTGTGTGTGTTGTTCAGCCTTTCTGTGTGTGTGTGGCATGATCAAAAACAGTGCAAAAATTGATTCTGCCCTCAGGGTCGGTTTGAGATTTGAGATGTGTTGACGATGCATTGAGCGATGCACTGAGCCCTCTTTCTGTGTGTATCTGCCTTCAGTTCTTTCCTTTCTCATGAGCTGCGAGTAACATTGACATATTTCTGACACAGCCGCGATAGCTTTACATTCTGACACAATCAATTTCTGCACCTACGTCTGCACAACAATGCACACAGGCAGCCATTGTTGCAAAAGGGGAGATAGCAACTACTCCACTGATAAATCCCTCAATGCAGACCTTTTTATAATCCTGCAGCTACTTTTATAACATTGCACAGGCCTGAAAAACTCCTAAAACTACAGCTCCACTGAAACAGGCGCAGACAGGTTGATATTTTGCGGGCAAGGAAAGTAAATTAAAGCACTTCATCACAAAATCGCTGCTGGAAAGTTCAAACTGATTGATTTCTAAGAGTGTAATTATAACGAGGAGGTGGATTGATGGTTAAAAGCATCTGCTTCAGGACACCCCTGCATCTGCCAACCCCGTCCTGCAGGACGTCATTGCAGCACGCTCCAGCTCCAGCATCATGACACCTAAATGGAGCCTGTCTGTGTTTGTAGTTATGAGGCAGCAGGACATTATTGCAATGTTTCTGCTGCAAGTGACACAGCCTGGAGAGGCTGCGAGCAGATGTTTGAAAATGTCTCAATGAGGAAACTGTTTTCAGATTACTGATGGCTATTTTTAACATTTCACATTTGAGAGAAAGCTTATTATCATTATCTCCCTTTATGCTGTGATGGCTGATATTTTCATTCCTGCTGTCTCTGAAGAAGACACAGAAGTGAGGCCGTCCCTCTTCAATCAGCACTTTTTGAATGTGAGATTACTTTGTCATCAAGGGATGTAAACTGCCTTCAGGCCTTTAGAGGAATGTTGGATTCTGAAATGTGTGAGGAGTAGAAAGAGCCTCTGGTTTTAAAAGTGAAGGGACTATGGAAGTACCTCAAACCTGCATTCTTTTGGACTGTTCTGAAGAGCTGTGTCACGGACAAAACATTCAACATTGTGGTCACATATTTTTGTGCAACAATGAGCCTAGAGAATAATGTCACCCTGAAATTGATTTACAGGTAAATATATTTCTGATACATCCTCACCAATTTGTTGTCTTATCCTTGCTCTATAAATGATTTGAAGCTCCTGTGTAGACTTTGGTGCCCCCCTGTGGACAAAGCAGTAATCCTTGCATCATGTCCTTAATCTGAGGAGGTAACATTTATCAACTATTACTGTCATTGTTTACTTAAAGCTCCCCTTCTCAATACTTCATATTAAAGCTCCTGTGAGTAACTTCCAGATTATGTTTGTTTTGGTGTCCCCTTCTTATCTCCTTGCTTCTATATGAGCCTTGTAGAGGTTAAAAAAACATCTCTTTCTGCAGGACATAAACAGTCAGCTGTATCCCTTATTGAGAATCTGTCTGACACTTACACTCTAGTGGCAGATTCAGGCATTAAGAATAACATAGAAATAATCCGTTATGTGTTTGTAGGTCTGAAAGAGTTTCAATCTGTTTTATACCTTGCTCAAAACTACTCTCAGGAGCTTTAAAATATAAAATATTTAAGTGTTTCTGAATGTGACAATATTTCCCTGCATCAACTACATCGAGGTGTTCAAGTTGTAAAATAAACAGCCAGTCCATGTGGAAGCTTGTGGCCGCTGCTCAAAATGCAGAAAAACAGTTAAGAGTCAGCAGGAGAGTATATTTAAAACATCTTTTATTGTGCGGTTATAAAATTCAAACAGGGTAGAAAAAATATTCTGTTCAAACAGTTTGTGTAGAAGAGTCAGTGCTGTGCTGCACATTTGGAATATAATGGTAGTTTTAAAGTGATATCTCAGTTGTGCTACACATACTCTCATGTGATCTGACCCATTACTGGCTGTTCCAGGTGCCGATGTAGTGAAACTTCCTCCTCCCTCATCACTCCGCTGCCAACTTTCCCGGCTTTAATTGGGGCGATGGAGTCTTCCAATTTGTGATGTTGTTTTTGTTTTTTTTTCAGCCAGATTTGTTTTTTTGTGCATCTGGAAGTGGAACTTTCGGCTGTTTTCGGCTATTTAAAGAGAAAAAGGGTGCAGAAGAAGCGAGAGAAGCTGGAGTAATAACAGTGCTGGCTCAGACCTCGGGGGCCGCCTGAGAGGCAGCGAGTCTGAGGCTGATTCCCGCCTCGGGAGAAATATCACTTTAAAACAGGAACACAGTGTAAACAGCGGAATGCGTATAAAAATCTGTAGCCCTGTAGACAAATATACTTTTACACATTTACAATTTCTGACAATAAATAAAAAGGATGATGCTGCTGGCCGGAGAACAGATATGAAAGATTCTTCTTTACTTGGCTTTGAACTTTGCATTGAAATGTCGAGGGACGCTCATGACTCAGAATGACCAATTAACAATCAATATGTAGTGTAACACTTCACCATGTATGAAATGACAAATTACACCCACAATGCACCTGGTGGGACACTTTTCCAACCTCAGCTTATAAGTTATGACTCAACCTTTGTTGAAACAAGATCAGAATTAAAGCACTCAGCTGTGAAAAAAGCCACTTTTGACCTTTATTTACCTCCAGATCTACACTCAAGCTCGTCCTTGAAGACTGTCACACCTTCTCTTACACTACAGAAACAAAGGTGTAGAAAGAAAAGTAAATACGGTGTTTTTTAATGGCTGCGTGTGTACAAATCCATTGTTCAGTAACAGATATAAACAGGATTATAAGGGACATATTTACATTCTTTGTCAAATGAAAAGCATTTGAGTTGAAGTCCAAAATGTGTAACACTGATATTAAGAGTAAAAAATAGTGTTTCAGTCGAGAGTTCTGCACTGAGTGTGCTTTGTGAAGTGAAAACAGAACCTGGTGTTCACTCAGGTCTGTCGGGCTGAAAGTTTCCAGCTGGATTCTGCCCGTTTCAAAACAGGCTCCGAGCAGGACTGCATTTCCCACGATGCTCTGTGTCTGCAGTGTCTTCGGCACTCGCCAGCTCCTGACGCCAAGAGTCGCCCTGTCTCTCTGTCTGTGTCTCTCTGTGTAGCTTGGCTGTCTACACTCCGCTCACTTGAGACAGAAAGCAGAAACATGATGACAGGAGGAGCTCAATTCTCAAGTACAAGGGAGGTTAAAAAATGACGTCACTAGCGTCGCCATTAGGCCGCGGCCTGTTCGCTAGAGGCGGCAGCGGCTTCTTGAAAAAGTCTGTGGGAAGGAAAAGACTACGTTAGCAAACTACATCCGCTGAACCCTGGAATAAAAAACAGATCAGAGAACAAGAGCAGAAAGAAAGTGATGTTAGAGATGGAGTGAGTGGACTGAGGATGACAGCACAGACAAGCCTTTGAGTTGATTAAGATGTCTGCCACCATGAAGGATCCAAACATTCAAGCATTTTCCTGGCGAGGCGCAGGAGAGGAGAGGCAGAGACGGGGGTCGGGTGGGCTAATTAAGAGTCAACACACATCTGAAGGCAGACAGAGTTCAGTGTTTCCCCTGCAACAGCACACTGATTCACCACCAGTGCTGTGGAAAAAACCTGGAAACTCATGTAGAGCTACTGTTAATATTTTTTATCAGGAAGCAGCAAAGTAAAGAAAGTCTACCCGTGTAGAGGAAACACTGATTTAGTGCCGTAACAGTTAGTCCCTTAAAGCCGGGTTAGTGAGAGAATGACTGAGGAATAATGTGTTAATGAAACAGTGACTGACAGTGAGGGATGAGGAATCACCGGACGTCACATGCATCTTTACCAGAGTGTCTGGAGTCCCCGAGCGGCTCTAGTTTGGGCAGCCTAGACACTTTGGGTGTGGCCCATCCCACTAAAAAGAGAATCATAGAGAAAGAGGGGAATGTAGAAAACATGAGAGACTTGTGTTCCAAAGCTCCTCCTGCTGTTGCTTAGAAGACAATTAACATAAAGCATTTGAAATGACTGAGCAGACATCATCGAACATGTTCCTGGTTGTCTTGTCTGCGCTCCTGAGACATCATCCGTGTGTTTCCCAACCAGCTAAAAGCTCCTCACAGGAGCTTTAATTCTCATGAGTCACTGTCACTGACTTACTGACCTGGAGGAGGAGGTGGAGGAGGGGTGGGGCTCTCTGCTGCCCCGTCCTCTGTCCTGAGCGGGTCCACCCGGTGCTTCCTCTTCAGGTGCAGCTTCCTCGTCTTCTTCCTGTCCTGCTCTCCTGGTGTAGCTGTGAGAACAGAGGGACGTGTGACACAGGGTTTATGCTGCACAGAAGTATTAAGAGTATTTCCTGCAGGACTACAGCTTCATGATGTAATCATCTTCTAAATGTATAATCATCCAGCAGAGGAAAGACCGCCGGCACACATACGAGGCTCTTTAAACTCTGAAATCTCAAAATCAAATATTTGCAGCCGTCTCAAGGCGTTTGTTTTATCGTTGACTCTCAGAGAGGGAAACAGATTTAATACGCTGTTTTTCTATTTATCTACAAGCTCAGATTTGTTTCCTCATATGGTGCAAAGCTGAACCACAAGCTGGGGAGGGGAGGCTCTTCAAACAAGTGCCTGCTCCCCTCACAGCTACGCTGATTACTTAAATATCTGCAGAGAGCTGAAGCTACGAACATCTTCCTCATCCTTATTCCTTAAAACTGTTAACAGTCTGAAACACATGAAGCACCTGAGCTGCCGTTTTCCGCTGTTTGTCTTGTGTCGTCTGCCTCCTCCTCGTACTCCTCCTCCTCCTCCTGTCCACCCATCGGCTGGTTGTTGGTCCGGGTGTCCTGCAGCACTTTCTGCCTCTTCCTCTCCTTCTCTTTGTCCTCGTTCTAAAAAAGCCACAGAGCAACAGTTACACTTCCAGCTCCAGAGACAGATCACCTCTCATCGTGCTCCCTGTGTTTGCTCACACACCTCACAGATCACGTTGCTGATTGGCTGAAAGGGGCTGGGCATGTGTTCTTCGTCGGGCTCGTCTTCCTGAAGCTGCCTGCCCTCGCGTTCCGCCTCCTCTCGCTCCTCACGCTCTCTGCAGGCAGAACAAGATGTTAACCTTTGAGGCGTAATGATTCAGACCTCCTGTGTCACCATTACATCCAGAACAATCGATCTGAGGTCAGACTTAATTGCAATGTGATTTTACACAAATTAGTTTCACTCTTTTCCAATAAATATGATATTTAATGTCAGTTTTTAGGACTCTGAGACACCGTTTCACCCTCCAATTTCACCCTCCTTTTTATTTCCTTAAATGCATATCTCCCTCACCCGGCTCTGAACTCTCTTCACTCCACACACTGATCACAAACATATGCTTGAGTGTGACCTCTGTCCTCACCTCTCCTCTCGTATCCTCCGCACCCTCTCCGCCCTCTCCTTCTTGTCCTGCTCCTCCAGAGCCCGCTGCTCGGCCGTGTCCTTCTGCACGCGCTCTGTAATGGCCTCGTAGTCTTTGGCAATATTGTTGAGCAGCCACTTCAGGCCCTTCTTGATGGACTTGTCGACCTTTTTGCCGTAGCCTAGGACAGCAGAGCACGGCTCCTGAGGCAGGAAAGGCACAAAGACACAGAGCAGATGAATGAGGATACTGAACAGCACTTCAGCTTTTCTATGTGAAGCTTAAAAAGGTTGATCTTTCTTTGTCCATGTAGCCAAACGCTCTTAATGTCATTCTGCTGGCGTCCCACAACAGGTGCACACACACTTACGATCTGACACAGACACTTGTTCTCGTTAACAAGCTTCTCTAGCGACAGGTTCTCGATGATGTCTGCTTCGGCCAGCGCTCCCTCCTGGTCCTGTTTGTTGGCGAGCCTGAAAGCAGGAAGAAAAAGAGATTCTGGAGTCTGTGAATGAAAAAGTTTGCTTCTAGTGTGACTACTTTCAGGAAAGAAGGAGTTTGAGCAACTTCAAGGGCAGTTATGAGACTCAATTTCTGCAAGGTGCAGAGTTATATCAGCTGGAAATCTTATGGAAATCTTATGGAGATGTGACCGTGCTCTGATTATGGATTTTTGATTAGAACACTGCCAAAACACTTTAAAGTCTCCGTGCATCATCCTGTGCCGTGTGTCCTGATTACTAAATAAGCAGATGCTTCCAGGAATCAGCCTGCAGCGCACGTACCCCTCAACAAATAGGGCCAAAGACTCAGACTCAAACTCTGGAGATTCCTCCTCTCGTCTTAACACCCAGCTTCATGATTTGATGGTTTTAATCTGGTGGACGTTGGAGCACTCACACAAGCACAGGTTTCCCGGCGATGCGTGGGTGCTGCAGGACCTCGGCCATCGTCTCCCGCGTCTCCTGGATCCTCTGGACGTCGCTGGAGTCCACCACGAAGACCACGCCGTGAGACTCAGAGTAGTAGTTCTTCCAGATGCCTCGTATCCTCTTCCCGCCGCCCAGGTCGAAGATGGTCACCTCGAACTTGCCCTGCTTCAGGTCCACCTTGGAGAAGCCGACTGTGGGAGCCACATCTTGGGGGTTCTCTGAGGAAACAAACAAAGCGAGGTTGATTATGTCACGCAGGTTATTTCAAAACGTGCAAAACACCGTCAACATCAGCATACCTCCTTGGATTCCTCGCACTGTGGCCGTCTTTCCTGCGTTATCCAGACCGACCATCACCAGAGTCACTTTCCTGTAGAGGAAGAACAAGAAGAATGAGCACCAGAGGACAGGAGGAGGTGTGATAACGTGTCTGGCATTAGCATTAGCCTTCATTACCATCTGGGGGCACAGATTAAGCCAATTCATAATCTGGATGAGCGATGCAATGAGTGAGCAGGAGTCACATGAGGAACTGAGACAGATAAACAACATGAAGACGCTTTATGTTTGAAGAAAGGAGCTGTTTAAACGGTGACATCTTTGAAGAGCAGCAGAGGGGAGATAAACTGACCTTGTTCTCTTCATCTAGGATTATTTGAAGTTAAATAAAACTCAAAGAAGTACACAACTCGTAGAAGACTACAAAGAAACAAAGGGCAACATGTGATGCACAGTGAGTCATCCCTGCAAGTGTGCGGTCTGCCAACACCTGGCCAGTAAGCTGGCAGACGTTCACACGTAACGTGCAACGGTCTAGACTTCTTAGACGTCTCCCCAAATCTGAGAAATCAAATATGGACGTGTCAGAAATGTAAAGAAAGAATGTAAACACAGGGCTACACTTGATCCGACTACATTTAACCCCGACCCATCTGAGGAAGATAACAGACACGGTTTAACAGATTTGTGGTGTGTCATTTTACAGGAGAAATTCAAACCACATGACAAAAGAAATGTAGCTTTTCACTGGACTTTTATGATATTTACAACATGCATCTTGTAAATCTTTAAGTTTGCATCTTCTTGAAGTTTTCTTAAAGGAAGACAAACATCAACCCAAACAAAGACCGGCCTCCACAGAGTAAGAAGATGCACATAACTATAAATCATGCTCATAAACACATCCCCTCTTTGTCTCCCGTCTGACTACTTAACTTTGGAACTTGCGCCGAAAAGACATCAACCGCACTATCCATCTAACCGTCCTCTGCAGCCAGCTGGCCTTCATCGGGGCGGCCGTTCGATGCACGCCGCCCACGAGAAGTCAAAGATCTGTCCGTCCCACCACGTCTGCTAACCCATAACCCTCGGTCCACACTGTGAAAGACAAACCCCTCACAGCAACAACGGAGAGAGACCCGCTGAACAGACCTGGCTGTGGGATTAGGGGAGGATTTCAGACTAAGTCCAGAGGATCAGGTGCCTCACATGGACCACGTGGTGTTAGGAGTCATCATGGTGTTTTGCTGGTCCTGCTGTTTCACAACTTGAAGAGTTAGATCTGACACACTTCTCAATGAGGATGAAGGGTTAGAAATAAAGCTTGAACTTGTGCTCAACTTTCACGTTTCTCTTACAGTCATTTCCCTTTTTACAGAAACCCAGCTCAAAGATGAAAAGTCATAAACATACTAAAGGGAAAGTTCATCGCCTCAAAAGTACAATTAACTATTTGTCTCATCACAGGCAGGACTTGTGTTTGAATAGACTACTTTGGTCGTGTTACTACTCCGGTCTTGTAAAGTGAGACAATGCAAAAGTGCAAAAACTGCAGTTCCTAAAGCCAAGAATTCCCATTAACACCCGTTTACAGCTTAAAGACTGTGTCTGCAGAGAGTGAATAAAAGGTGTCATAGAGGCTGTATTTACATGGATCTGTTCATGATTCCTGTTACTTATCGTTTGACTTCAGAGCCCCTCTTCAGGAACCACTGACGCCTCTATGTTTACATCATCTATGGTAACAACAGGCTGCTTGTAGCTATGTTAGAATTAACTTTGAGTCCTCTAAGACAGGCGTTCCCAAAGTGTGGGTCGCGAAACACAAATGTGGGGTCGTGAGATGTCTTCCAGAATGTTTATTTTTTTTAATTATCAAAAAAATAGTACATTTTACGCATTAGAGTAAATAATATCTACAAACATAGTAGCTAACCTTGAAAAAAAACCTTGAAAATAGAAAATGTAATGAGTTTTCTGCCTTTCTTTGTTGCCACATGACTCCTAAGTTTAGGGTTAGTGAACAGTTCATTATCAAAAGCATCAGTAGCTGTAGAAACACAGACACATGCTCATGTAGGCAGGGTCATTTTCTGCAGAACAGCTAAATGAAGCCACATGAAATCACTTTGAGGGACAGGGGGGGTCACAAGACTTTGAAACCTGAAAAGTTTGGGAACCCCAGCTTTAAGAATTACTCTTTGATTCAAGTTTATAATGTATACACAGGAATAAACTTCTCTAGGACACTTCAACACTGCAGGTGAAGGTAAATATGATGAGTGGAGACAACAAAGGTGAATCAATGCTGTATGTTTGAGTGAGCAACACCTGACCTAGTCACAGGGCCTCTGAGACACAGAGTTGTCACTGCATTTACCTGGCTGGATCTTGAGAGGCTCCTTTAGTACTGATACAAAATAAAAGTTATGAATCCACTTTGTCTAGTCTGCCATTTGTGCAGCTTGTTTGCAGTTAGGTCTCTATGCAATCCAGGCTGCAAACTTGTGTCACACATCCTTGTATTGCACTTAAATTAACCCAGAAAAAGACACATTCTAACATCATAACTCACCTTGCAGGCTCTCGCCATCGTTTCAGCCAGTTGCAGCAGTTCGCCATCAGGCTAAACATCTCAGTCTGAGTCCGGATCACAGCGTTCAAGTGGTCATGGAGCCTGGATCGTCCCCCTCCTCCTCCTCCTCCAGCAGCCCTCTTCAACAGCTGATCGACTTTTCCTCTCAGGGAGCTACATCACGAGCTAACTCATTGTTACAGCAGCAAAGTCAACAAATCACCAAAGTAGTCCTTTTATAAAGATAATAAAGCAGCCCGTACCATGTGTGGTCTCCTCAGGGGGCTTTGGACTCCTCGTTTAAAGAGAACTACAGATCCAGAGTCCCGTTATCTGCGGTTACCTAATGCTACAGCAGCAACAGGGAGCAAAACTCGCTCAGTTTCAGCCTCAGAACAAATCCACGAGCCTGTAACCATGTTATTATTACACTCTGTAATCATGAATCCACTCAAACCGTTGTTAATCTCACCGATTGAAGCTAAAGTTGGTCTTTTTTCAGGCTAAACGTTGGCTACTGAGCGTTAGCTGGCTGCTCGCTCTGCTTTGTTTACGCCTAATTTTTCTGCTGCTAGGCTGCAAACGCACTGACGTCATCATCCGCCCTGCACCAATCAGCGCCGTTCATTCAGATTGAGAGAAGAAGAGATTGTGTGGGTCTGTTGAAAGAGCGACCTCTAGTGGACAGTCGATGGAATGACACCCGATAAGTGATTTTCATCGTTTTTTTTCATTTATTATTCCCTGAAATTAACAATAACAATATTATACCAGCATTTTTATTAAATCTTTGTATTTAATGAATTAGTAGAGTACATTATATTTAAAAATATTTAATATCACCAATGAGACATTATTCTGAGGTCAAACTACAGCTGAATCAACACGTCTGATGAGGAAAAAATATATAAGTTATGACTTAAATTAAGAAACAGTTATTTTGAAGTTGTAAGGGTTTATAAGACCATTACATTTGATTAAAAGTCAAACTGCACCTTAAAATAAAAGCCCTAGACGCCACGAGAAAGAGAAAACACACACTCTGGCTCCCTCTTGTGTTTTTCTTCAACTTTATTTTAGACATATATAACAAACAATGGCTGCATTCAGAAGGAGCTTCACAGATAAACAATCATTAAGGACACAGAAACATACAGCTTCAGTTGGTAATTTAAGGTGAATGAGAAAATGATACATGCATAGAACATAAATAATAAAATAAGTTGAGTAAGGAGAGGGAATCATTTTACAAATCAGCAGTGAAGAATTCTTTTACTCTTTTCAATGATTTTAGGTATATTTTAAATTAATTTAGAAAAACAACACATTTAATTAACACGTTTGATGAGGAAAAAAATAAATAAGTAAGGAAGTAAATAAAAAAAAAAACAGTTATTTTGAAGTTGTAAGGGTGTATAATATCATTAAATGTGACTAAAAGTCAAACTGCACCTTAAAATAAAAGCCTTAGACACCACAAGAACAGGAAAATACACACTCTGGCTCCCTCTTGTGGTTTTATGATGTATTGTTACCCTTCTTCCTGGTTGCTACTGCGCATGTGTCCAAACCCCGGCACTGTTGACAGAGGCTTTCTGCATACTGACAGTTCACTTGATTTTAACTACAAGCTATCATCTTCCTCACTGTCAAGGTAAGTGTACACCTTAGACTATATGTGCAGCTTCCTGTTGGTGTGATTTTAAGGTTGGATTGCTAAAGGAAGGTTGACGTTTTAGTTCATGCATGTATGTATGTATGTATGTATGTATGTATGTATGTATGTATGTATGTATGTATGTATGTATGTATGTATGTATGTATGGCAAGGCAAGGCAAGGCAAGGCAAGGCAAGGCAGCTTTATTTGTATAGCGCATTTCATACACGAGGGCAACTCAATGTGCTTTAATATGAACATGATGTAACATGATTTCCGGGTATTTGATGCATGTTCTCCTACGTCACTCGAGTATTGTTATAGAAGTGATTGCACAACACTCTCAGATGCATCTGTGTGCAAGCAGCTCACACTTTGGATCTTAAAAAATATGCAACCTTTCATATGTTGCAGTATTAAAGTGGCAATCTCTAAACTCCATTGCTTCTGCATTAACTCCAAGTACTTGTTTGTGCTCCTCCTATCCTATAATGATCTGAAGAGAACATTGTGTTGCAGAGATTATCTCTGACAGTGATTATTGAGCCTTTCTCTGAAGTCCAAAGAGCTTCAGCTCAAATCAGGACCTGAAGGTCATGGAGATGTTTCTGTATCTTAATCACTCACATGTTGAGCAAACAGGAAGTGTTTATCTATCTTATCTGCTCTGATTTGGATAAAGGAATAACTCCCTCTCCTCCTTGTTTTACTTTGCAGCTGTCTCCATCCTCCTTCATCCACATGACTCGTGTCTTCGTCTACGGCACCCTCAAGAGGGGTCAACCCAACAACTACCGCATGTTTGACACCAGCAACGGCAAGGCGGAGCTCATCGCCTCAGCCTCCACCACCCAGAAATACCCTCTGATCATCACAACTCAGCACAACATCCCATTCCTCCTCAACATCCCCGGTCAGGGCCACCGAGTCCGAGGGGAGATCTACAAAGTGGACGACAAGATGCTGGAGTTCCTGGATGACTTTGAGAGCGTCCCCCAGATGTACCAGAGGACTCTGGTGAAGCTGGAGGTGGAGGAGTGGGAGGGGAAAGGGGAAGGGGAGGAGAGGCTGGCAGGAGGGAGCATGACGGAGGCGTTTGTGTACAGCACAACGACCTACCAGCCGGACTGGCCTTCCCTGCAGAGTTATGGGAGCTATGATGCGTATGGAGATCATGGGCTGCAGTATGAGACCAGAGAGGCACGAGAACGATGTAGCAGGGTGGCTGAGGAGGAAGATTAGATCCATGTATCATGGTCTGGCTCTTTTAGAATGTACTGCATCTTTAAAAACACTCCTAATGGTTTAGGTGTAGCTTACTCAGGTTTATTGACTCATCTCTACATAAATATCAGATTATTAACATCACATCTCCTCCTGTTCTACACTAACATGTCACCTTTATTTACCTACCTTCATTTGTCAGTAGCTCACTCTAAACTCATGTTCATCCATGATGTATTTTAGGATCTACAGAAGCCCGAAGCAGACATGCATCCATACATCTTGTTTACATCACTGTTGGTTGTTGTATTCAGATTCCTGAATTAAAACTTCACTTATTAAGACGACCAGCTGCTAATTCATCCTCTCTTAAGAAATGAAATATCTGTTAAATTGTCTCTGTATCCATTTAAATCATCCTAAAGCTGTGAACAGACACTACAAGGCTGTGGTAATATGTTCTCAGGGTTTTCTAATGGTATAACTTCAATAAAAAAACATGTCCTTTACCTAAAGATGGCAGTTTTTCTTACACCTGTGACTTCCTTGTGTGTCCTGAATTCTTCCCACACTCTCTAGTGTTGTCGTCCTAATCTGTGTTCCTTCACAACAACAAAAACAGATCCAAACAGTCGAAGCGGTCTACTTTCTTACATATGAACACTTGAGTTCCTCGTTTTTATTTAGAAGATTAAAATCCAGACAACTGGAAGGTACAGAAGAGACAGTATTTGGCAAAAGACCCAGTGAAATCTCTGTTGGCGTTGGAGGCTTTTGTTTCAGCCTTTCAAAAATAAAAGCTTAAAAGGAAAACATAGAAAAAGGACATTTCACAGTGTATCAATGTACTGTACAAAAAGTTGTCTCACAAAAAGGAATAGATGGATGTTGGCAACACGTTAAATTCATCTCATTCGATCTCCAGACACAGAAGAATACTTGTGTGTTCACATGCACACAATTGAGCACTATTTTATACACATTTTTCATTCTCATCACAAATCTGTCATGAAATAAAAAAGTAAAGTGTGTGATGTGGTGCACAAACTCATGAAGTGTCCCAAATAGTTTGTGTAATTCAGTCAGGCTAATCCCAGGGATAAGAGCATAAAACCTCAGTGTGCATGTGAACAGCATTTAACACTAAAAACATACTTTGAATCTCAACATGAAAAAAGTTCCAGCAAAGTGTTGTGTTGCCAGTTTGGTGCAGAAGAAGTCGTACGAGATCAGACACTAGTGGTGCAGAAAGTGTGCGTACAGAAAGTGAAGTGGGACAACCTCTGGAGGGATGTGTGTCGTACGAGCGCCTGCTGTGTGCAGTGAGTTTAAAATAAGAGTCTCTTAGTGCCGCCTGAGCAGCCTGAAGTCCAGAGTCATCAATAGAAGTCTTTCCTGGTGCTGGGCAGTGAGCGGCTGGCGGAGCATGTGGCGCTGCGGATCACCTCCATCCACCTGGAGAAGAGAGAAGAGATTTCCTTATTATTAGACCTGTTTTGACCAGCTAAGTATTTGTACATTCAGAGCTCCCTCTTGTGGCGAGCTGCAGTAAAGGTCATAATAAAGCCCCTCCATTGAATCAGCCGTACCTCTCGAACGTGTACTCGCTCTCTGATCTGAAGTAGTACACGTGGGATTTGAAGTGGAGTTTGAAAACGTAGTCTTTGTGGATGTTCTCTGACTCCGACGGGACGGTGACGGAGTACCCGAGGAGAGGGAGGCTGGCCAGAGGGTAGTCGTCCTGCAGGGAGAGAACATCCTTAATAATCATCTTCACTTCAAATAGATAGTAATCCACCAATCCATCATTTGTTTCCAGCTACATTTATGGTTTTGTACCTGGTGTGACTTGTAGAAGAAGAGGCTGAAGTTGGTGAAGACCACCCAGAGTTTCTGCCAGCCGTTACTGTTCTTAAACTTCCTCAGCAGGTTACCCGACAGCTGGTTCTGGAAACACAAACAACAGAAAAAGGTCAAAACTTTCCCCCCATTAGTCTGTTAGTACTAGTTTCACTCATGCAAAACAAGGGCATGCTCTGGCATCCACATAACACACATCAGATGACCGTGATGTAAACTATTTTAGGAGCAACTCATGTCCAGTGGTCTGTCCAGAAAGCTCTCCACTCATCTACATTTCTTGAGACTGTCCCTGCATGGATTCATACATTCAAAGCGGCAGAGGCTCTCGCAGTACCTCTCTAACTCCAGCAGGTGTCACTAAAGGACAGGCTGTTTGTTCAGCACACCACAGAGAGACAGACACAGGCTCCTGAGGACTGCTAATGTCAGTGAGGACGGACAGAGGTGGAAATGTAGAAAAAGACAAATGAAAATGGAGAAAGAGAGAGAGAGAGTAAAGATGGAGGAAAGGACAGAAACACAGACATGAGAAATGTAGGACAAAGGACATGAGGTCAGTCGTCCTTTGTTTGCAGAAAGGAGACGACACAAAGAGACAGACTAAAGAGTCCACAGCTCCAGACATGTGATGTAAGAGGGGAACAACAGCTGACACAAGAGGATGATGAACACAGTCTAGTACCTCCACAGCTACACTGAAGTCCACCATGGACACGCTGGTGTTGCGGTGCCAGCAGACGTGCACGGTGGTGTTGCCTCGGTGACCCTGACGCTCCAGAGATGAGCGTGAGCCGCCTAGCTCCTCCTCCGACTCCAAATCAGCTACGCCGTCTTCTGTTAGCTCTGGAGGAGGAGGATGGACAGATTAGAGATACTGGTCAGCAGAGAGAAGAGGGAGCTCTTAATGATGGGTGCAGAGAGGTGATGAACTTTATGTTCCTGGTACACAGGACAGCATAAAAGATAAAGTAGACAGCTTTGCAATATCCTTCTCGCGTCTGTTTACATATTTATCACCTCTGTTTTTCTTCACTTTTATGTTTTCTACACAGATCTTTAATTCAGAGCAGAGCCCAGAGGAAAAACTACAATCAAAGCAACACAACAGAGAGCAAAACAAGCCATCTGTTGTTACATGTAAGTCAATACTCTTCTCTAAAAATGTACATAGAAGATGATTTAGCAGAGGCACAATGGAGACATCCAACCAAAGGTCACCAGGCGGAGCCCTCATTGAACACCGTGACAGGCGGTTAAGATAAAGGAGGAGAGAAAAGGGAGGTTACAGCTGGGGGTTTGGACCTGCTAATATCAGGTGACGCTGAAAAATATGATGAAAGAGCAGCTGGGAAATGTGGAGGGATTATCTATGAGGTGCTGAAAGGAGACATCTGGTGTCTTTGAGGGAAAGAAAGGGTTACAATGGACTTGAATGTTATAGATTAGTAAAAAGAAACTGCTCATTATTTCACCATTTTGTCTGCAGAGTGATGTTTTCCTTCAGTTATCAGCTACTACACATATCTAGACATCAGAATCACTGCTTAAAGCTCCTGTAAACACTGCTGCAGGGGGGTAGGTGTCAGACAAGTGTGCATGTTCTGGTCTCTTACTGTTGTCAGAGAGACTGGTGGACAGCAGGTCAGTGTTCGGGCTGCTGCTCTGCTCCGCTAGATCGATGGCCATCCTGATGTCCTCCACCCACCGCTCCATCTCTGACGCACAGCTGCACGGACACAAAGGAGAAAATTGGTTAATTGAATCTGTGAATGTCAGCTTGCTGAGGTTTTAAATACTTAAAGCTCCTGTGGGGAGTTTTTATCTGGCTATTAACTAGACTGAAAGTAACACTGATGTCAAGTTATGACCTCAAAAGCAAACAAGACTGTCAACAGGATTGGAAACTGCTTTGTCCACAGGAGGGCGCCACATGAGCTTTAATGACAAAACACGTGCAACGCTGAATAAAAACCTCAAAATCATGAGTCCTATCTTTCAAACACACGATGAAGTCTGTGCAACGCAACACTCGCTCCATTCTACCTCCTCATATGAAACATTTTCATCAGTGTGAGAGGATCTGAATGGAAAACAGGTCACTGAGTCTGATTTAATTAAAGGACCAGCAAACTGTGACAGACGTCCTGCAGAGGATGAATCCATCTTTTATGAGTTTGACCTGCATGAATGTTTCAGACTGTTTCTCTTAGAGACACACAGCTTACATCTATAATGGATGATCTGAGTCATGAGGAGTTATTTCATATCTTTTGTAACGATTCCACCCAATTTCAAAAGCTCCTTTCTTATCATTCAAGGGTGCCCTCCATTTCTAACATCCTCTCTTTAAATCTTCCTCTCATTGTTATTGTGCAACAAAATGCACTGATCGAGACATAAATCTATGTGTGTGTGTTTCTTTGTTTACCTCGCTGCCACAACGACAGACTGGCGCTGTCCGAACAAGGTGAACGAGTGAGGGACTCCCCACTCCTCCTCGCTTTCTCTGATCTGCAAAAATATCAGCATCAATCAAATGAGCCTTTACACTCACATATGATGTCTTTATGTGACAGGAAGTCCTTTCATTTGCAATTTCAGAACGTCAACCTTGCAAGTTTCACTCTGTAGTAAATATTCCTGCAGGACAGCACTTCAACCTGCATAAATTGTTAGAATTAGAAGTGTGTAACTGTGGGAATATGGTCTCATACCGTCATGCCATACAGGGGCAGCTGTCCGTGAACTTTAAACTGATTGGACGGCGTCATTCCTCGACTCGTGTACACCAAAGAATCACTAAACTGGAGAGGACATTAGAGAAGTGAAGGTTAGATTCTTTAAGCTGTCACTCTATAAAAGTTTCACGTTGAGAGGTTGCTGAAATGTCGTACCAAGAAGAACATCCTCTGCTGAAGGCCTTTCCCTGAGAGTTTGCTGAGACATCCGAGCCTGATGAATTCCTGTCGGTGAAACATAAGAACGCTATAAAAAATCTCTCAGAGCAGAATAATTCATGCCTCAGGCACAGAAACTAAGCCTTTAAAAATCAGGAACTTCAGCTAATAGCATCAAAGTGTCTCACCCTTCCTGGGATGGCGAGGTTTTCGATGCCAGTCAGATCTTTCCTCAGCTCCAGCAGCTTCTGGAAGTTCTCCATCTTCATCATGGTGCCCTGAAGCTGCAGCACCATCTCTGAAATATCTGCCAGGGCAGCTGAGGGGGGAGAAACGGGATTGAGCCGCAGATGAATAAGACGTGTTTAAAAATAAAAACCAAGGAGGAAAGGTGGATGATGATGATGACGTGCAGGAGTACCTCTGCAGTCCCTGAAGTCGTCGTGTGTGGGCGGGTAGTGCTTGCAGAGCCGCTCCAGGATGAGTTTGTAGTGGAGGAGGCGGTGGAGAGGGCGGAGGAGGAAGATGTTGAAGGGAAGGTAGCAGACTCTCTGCTGCTCGAACTCTCGACACACGGCATCCACCTTACGACTGGACCTGAGGAGCGAGGAGGGATGGTAGCTTTTAAAATGCACCCACAATACTTCCTTTTCTTCTCTTCTTTCACATTGCTCCTGCTTGTCTCATTGAGATGAATGTGTCAGACTGAAACCAGCTAACCTTTGACCTCTGTATACTTATTGATTTACCTGCAGGCTCGTTCAAGTTCGACCAGGCACTCTGAATGTTTCTGGAGATGAACAGTCAGCTGCTGCAGGTGCAAAGAGAAGACAAAGAATCCAGTTATTTACAGGAAATCTCACACAGACAACTAGATTATTTTAGTGCACAAAAATAATCTGATAAAGTCAGACATAGTTACCCTGAGACCCTGAATGTTCTTCAGGAGAACGTCACCAATGCGTTGATAGTCTCCTTTAATGTGGGCGTTGGATCGACCCTCCCTGAAAGAGAAAAGAGGATTTTATTCTACTTGCAGTGACATTTTTTCACCACTAGATGGCAGTAGAGAGCTATGGTTCTGCAACAATGAATGGAAAATCTTTAATCATTCCCACAATCCCATTTCTGTTACCAGGAACGACTGGCACAGAAACACTCCTGTGGATTTCTTTGTTTCTGTTCTGCTACTAATGACTCTAATGCAGTCTGAAGTTCTCTTTTTCACTGGATGTGCTCTCTTTACATGCAGAAGCATTCTTATTTGCAACTGTAAACAACTTTAATGATTCTTCCTTGAACTGAATCATGTACTGACCACTGTGCCAGCCGCTGCTCCACCTCTTTGAGGAAGCCCTGGTGAAACTTGTGGATGGGATCGTAGCTGGTGGACATCACCGTTTTAACAACGTCTGGGAAGGTTTCTTCTTTCCCTGCAGCGCTCTGGAAGGACTGCAACACACAAAAGAACTCTTTTATGATACAATCTGGAATATAGAGTTAAAAAGCCAGGGTTTTATCTGAGTCTATTCCAACTAAATCTCATGAACTTCTTTTTTAAATGACTATAAAAGATCAAAATGTCACAAAATAGACACTAAAAGAGGAAACACACACACACACACACACACACACACACACACACACACAAACTCAAACAATACTGATAAGACTCCACCAGACACTCAGGGCAGGGGGTCCTGAGTCTGAATGAGGGATTTGACTTGAAGGCAAAGTGACATTTGTTTGCATTGAGGATCAGCTCACACACACACACACACACACACACACACACACCCACACACACACACCATGACCCTCTTGGCCTTACACCCCCTGACACAGAGGTGTTATATTCCCCTCTCAGAGTAAATCACACACCGCTATAGCAGACAGTGTCGACAGGAGAGGGTCCAGCTGTGTCACTGAGGGGGGAGGGAGAGGAAGGGTGACAGTGAGAGGAATAAAAGAGAGGAAAGGAGAGAGAAAGAGAGAAAGAGAGGTATGGAGGGAGGGGTGGCTGTGGGTGCCAGCCAAAGAAAATATTTAAGAGGTTTTAAAAAAGTGCCAGCACACGCCTTCCTCCCACATGAAAGAGGGCGGAAACTACTGTTGAGAAGAAAAACAGCTGAGCGGCGGAAAAGACACAACAGAGGGGAAACGTAAGATTTCTCCCCTCCGCAGAGAGGTCAAAGGTCACCTCTATTTTATAAAACTGATCTGCAGGCAGGTGCTCGCTCCTGGAGGGGTTTGAACTTCGGTTTCCCTGCTCTGTTGGTCTCTACTTTTCACCCTCCTGCTGCTGATTCTCTTATTAAAACCAGACCGGCCTGACCTCCATTAAAAAGCACTTTTAACTCGCTCTGTTTTCCTCTTTGTGTTAATTTTTGTGGTTTTACTTGTAAAGTTAAGAAGCTGGGAGCTAATGGTCTGTCTAGGCTGACAAAAAACAAGTTTGGTTGTTTAAATATGCTCACTAAGACGCTGTTTTTTTCTCTGTTATGCTCATAAAGGCCTCAGATGTTGAACCTCAGCCTTCAGGGCCAAACTTAAGGCACTTAAAAACCCACTTTTAGAATGAGATTAAGGAAAAGAGTGGGAGAAACTCAAGGAACCCAGTGTGGTATTAATGTCCCATGGCAGAGAAGGCCATAAGCTTGTGATTTAGTCCACAATGAAAACACAAACAGATTGGAGCTCCTTCTTCTGATGTTTTTGCTGACAAAAAGACCAACATGAGATCACTTTCCGGAGTATTTCGTCTGTAAAAGACTGCACACTCATGTCTTAAAAACCAGCAGAGACCGACTCTGACTCACTGCCACGACAAACAAGCTTGTAAAGGAACAATTTTAGTTCACTGTCCTGAAATTTGAGCAAATTTCAACTAGCTATTCCGGTCCTAAGGTTCTCTTTGTGTAATTAAGGGCTGTGTACTTAAGAAAATGTGTTTACTCTCAGCCTGACTCGCTCCGGCTCCAATGGCTTTCCAAACATCTCTCTCTCTCTCTCTCTCATGACAGTGGCCTTACAGTGAGCACAAACATGGCCTTACAGAAGACTGATTAGAATGTATAAAAGTGAGACTCTCACCTCGGTGATGACCTGCAGGTCTTTGAGGTAGGTCCTCTCTGTTGTCAACAGTTCCTTGGCGATGAAGTAGGCCTTGTCTGTGGGAAACTTCTGGACACAAACAGAAAGATAAGATCGATCCAGCCGTCCAATCATTCAGATACACTCTGAGAGAATCAGATCAGTCTGCAGAAATCAGGCTCTGCAGCAGAGAACCATCTGGATGGCATTAAAGATCTAGCAGATGTTTACATTTCTCTCTCCGTGTTGTAATTCTTTAGGAAGGAAAAAATGCAACAAGTCAGATCTATTTTTACATCCAGCTTCTGCCTGTGTGCACGCTCACCTTCCTCCTCGCCTCCTCTTCATCATCATGACGGACACATCCGGCATCAGTGAGCAGCGGGCTGGTGAGAGGCGATAGCTGCTGTCTCTCAGGACTCTGACCCGGACCGTGCAGGACGCCGATACCGCCCATAATCTGCCCGTGTACAGAGCCGTTTCCGTTCACGACCACATGGGGACTTCCAGCTGGAGAGTCCTCAGAGCCAGGACTTTCTGTTAGGGAGAGGAGGAGAGGGGAGTCGGAAAAAAGAAAGGGGAGGGAGACGGGGAGAGGAAAAGAACAAAGAGTGAGATAAGGGAGGAGATGGTGGGAGAGGATAAGGGATGAAGGGAGTTAAAATAGACTCTATAATCCAACTGCTTTTATGAAATTCACAGCCTTCTCCTTATCATTTAATGCTTACTGTGAATCCACAGTTTTTTCATCAGAAACTTCTTCGCTGAGGTAAAAACGTTGAGAGTCAGAGGCCAAATAATTCCTCAAATGTGACTCAAGTGTGAGGCGATGAATTTCAAACTTAGACAGTCAATCAGAAAGTAAAGGACGAAGGACTACGTGTCTATTTTGATCCTTAGTTAAAATATCTTTAAAAAATGAAAGAAAGAGAATAAAGGAACAATACGTAGATGTTAGTGGACTAACTAGAGATCAAATCGGTGAAATACAAGGGAAGGAAAAAGACACATTATGTATTTTTGTTGTTGATTTGAAAGAAATAAGTGAATTAATCAACTTCTAATGAAGAAGCATTAGAAGCAGTTCATTTGTTGGTTATTAGAAATGTAAGGAAATAGTTTTCCTGCATCTCAAAATGTATAAAATCACATCCAACGAGCTGCAGCATTACGGCTTTCCATCTCACTCACACTTCATCACAGATATGATCCTCTACAGTTTAGCCGGCTTGCTTTTTGGGGGTTTGGTCTGATTCTAGCTCAAATCTATATTTTGCAACTTCTCGGAAAACTATTATCCAGACAGAAGACGTTCACGTTTCTCTACAGCTACATCCACTACAGATAATACTACCAAGTTGTGACTGTATACTTGCCCAGGTGCAAAGTTTCCACAGAGTCCACTGTTACACACCAAACTGGATCATGGGTAAAACCAAGGCAACCACTGAGTGCAGATCTGTGACGGGGCGCTATAAAAGAACTTACCACACTACAGACAAAAAAACTACGACAACATGAAACACACAAGTGACACGACGACAAGCCACAAAACACTGACACAGACTGGTGTGCACAACAATGGACAAAGACGGAGCGCTACTCTACGGTCTAACTACCACGACACAAGAGACAGGTGGAGGGGAGAGGGGGTCACAGCTCAGGCAGGGTATGCAGGTGGGTGGAGGAGGGGCGGTTGGACATCGGTCACTACTACAGAAAATTCTGGAGTCCCTTTTCTCGAACATACAACTTTGTATTTTATTGACACTAGTGCACACAATCAGTTACAGCGTTCAGAAGAGAGATGAAGAAGTGACACCTTGTGTGGGGGGGGGAACAAAATCAAGTGGGTGTTTGTGAGGAGAATAAAAAGGGACAGGTGTGTAGGAGTACAGAGTGTTACAAGAGTGAAAACCAGAGAGCCATAAAGTCAGTTTGTGCAAAAGGAATATGAGTTTCTTTTGTAGAAGGAATATAAAGGCTTTCAGCATCTTCTTAGCTTGTTTGGGAACAGTCTGATCTTTGTAAAAGAGCAGTACAGTCACCAAACATGTGATCAGAAAATGAGAAGAATCACCAAAAGCCGGTTTATCCCCTCAATAAAAGAGGTCAGTAAGTAAAAAGTGGTTAATGTAAACACAAAGGAAGCACAATGTGATGCTTCAGTGTCACCTAATACAACTTTGATGATCTAAATTAAAGAAAGTTGCTCAACATTTTGGTAAATACACTTGTTTGGTTTCTTGCAAGAGTTTGATAAGAAGATGACACCACTGTAAAGTCTGTGAGGTGACAGCTGTAGACCTGACGCACAGACGTTGAAGTGGCTTCAATACTTTGATCTAACTTTTGGCAAGAAGTTAATAATTTGCAAAACTAATAAAACTCAAAGTCTATCAAATGTGGCTCTGATTAACTCTTAAAATACAAATATTAACATGAATACAAAATGACAATCTATCCGTCTATGTTTGTTTGTACAATACAACAAAATTACAGAATGCCTCAGTGGGTGTGATTTGCTGTCAGCACTGTTTGGCAGACTTGAAAGGAAACACAAGGTGGACTCAACTCCAGTATTCATGTGTGCATGTGTGTGTGTGTGTGTGTGTGTGTGTGTGTGTGTGTGTCCACCTTCTGACCATACTCAGACTTTCAAACCTTGCAGATTAAAATGTCATTACTCTCAAATGCATCATATTTTTTTTCACTTACTCTTGCATTAAGCTTAACTTTCACGTGTCTGTCTACCGTCTCCCACTCGCTCGCTATTCAAAAAGAAGACTGGAGTTGAGTTTGTCAAAGTGTCTCTACGTACAGTGAGGAAACCCGGAGGCTTAAACACAAATGGTTTTTTTAAATATCTTTAAATATCACGTACTGCAGGGTGCAGTACGTGAATCAAGAGGGGTTTAGTTTCATAAAGGGTTTGTTTTGTATTGCACAAATTCACCTTTCATGTATTTAAAACCATTTGCAGCCCCCTGACAGAAACTATGTGTGACAAGAGTGAGCAGAATGACAGAGAAGCTGGTTAACATGCATTCACAGTAAAGGACACATGCTGGAATACAGTGCATTTAACAAAGCATGATGCATGAACATTTGTCTCAGGAGGAAGTAAAAGCTCAGGGAAAAGAAAAGGTGTCTTGGTTTGTGAAGATCACTAAACAATTCATATTTATCCAAGTTAAGCCAGTTATAAAGTTAAGTCTTTACACTGTTTTAAGGAACAAGAAGCCTCAGAGTAGTAATATATTCAGAAAATCAAAGGAAGTTATCCTGATTGTTTCCTGAATTGTGCATTTCTATTCTTTTTAGGTCTAAAATCACATTTTTAAGAGTATGTTTACAAGTTAACATTCCAATTTATGCTGCTGATTAGGCTTAGGATTAAAAATAACCATATACAAATAGTTAATCTGTGCATCCCTGGTCTGATTTACTTTTATAGGTCATATAGAGGCTTCAAAATTAATTTCAGTCTGACAAACTCCTCACAGGAGCTTTAACTTGAGTGCACACAATAACATCAATCCAGGGTTGCAGTGGAAAACACAAAAGCTTGTGTGAGCAGACAGCCAGCAAAATGACACAGATGAGGATGAAGGGCCAGCACACCTTCAATAAAACAGCGCTGGAATAAACAGCATTGAAACAGAAGTGAAAACAGAATACAAAGAAAGTGAAAGAGAACACCTTTTGTTTGTGTGTGTGTGTGTGTGTGTGTGTGTGTGTGGTTGGAGTGCATGCCAGGGGCCAAGCCGAGCAAAGCAGACAGGTTTAAGACTGAGAGCTGGTGTGTTTGAAAATTACAGTGAAAGAAAAGAACAGGAAGAAACAAAGAAAAGCGCCTCTGATGCGTCTTCAGTTCAAATGTAGAGAAGTGCAGCTGCAGTTGTCAAAGTACAGATATAAGAGGCAAATCTATTCCTCCATTAATGGTCAATAAAAAAGAGATTCACTACAAAGTGTTCTACCACAAACATCCACGTTACAGTGCAAAACGTTGCCCACGACAGACAGATACATGAGAAAGTGCTCCAAAGAAATGGACGTCGAGCTCAGCCTGCTACACACATTTTACTGTGTTACTCTACGTACAATCAACCTCTCTCCCAAGAACAGGCGGTCCAGTATTCTGTACAATTAAAGGGGAACACCTCAAGTTCAATCCACATCGTTTCCCCCTTCTGAAAACCTCCAATAACGTCCCATAATCAACACCAACTACTCTCTGAGCCTTTCTATTGCACCAGACGACAATCAAAGAAGTGTAAAGGTTTGATTTAGAGGATACGCTACATTAGAACACTACAAATGTGTAAATGATATCTTAACAAACACAGCACTAAGAAGACAGATTGACCAAGAGAAGCAGCATGTCCTGATCAACGAATCAGCTCTGAGAATGAGCCATCACGAAAAATCAACGTCTGCTAGGATTAAGTCATCTCTAGATGCTCTGACGTCTAAAAAAATGCAATAAAACATTTCTTACAGATTGTAGATTAGCTCAAACAAATTAATCCTCTTAAGTTATCTTCCCAAAAAGTCACCACAATACTCACTACAACAGATTTCAAACTTTTAAACATGTTATAAAGTCTAGATTTTCATACATCGATGGCACAGGGAGGATTTTTCTTCAATGCATCCCTTGCTGGTTCTGTAGTGCCTGCATTGATTCTCCCTTTGTCAAAGCCAGCTGAAGATTACACTAAAATCAGCTGTTTTTAAGGGTTTGCATTCAAAAGTGACTACAAAACTCAGGATTATAGAGTGCAGAAACACTAAACTTGTTATGAAAACACCAAGAAGTACGGCTGCTTCTTCTTAGCACGAGTAGAAAACCTACAAAATGTGAAAAATGTGAGCTGACACTCCAAAAGTGTTAAAATCTGTACAAAAAGTGTATCATATATGAATTATATCACAGCTAGGCTAGTGTAGAGAGGAAGATAAGGTCTATAAGTTTCATGATTCACAGCTGTGTACCTCTAATCAATAACAGGCTATTAATAGAACGATTACACTCTTCATTAATGAGACGAAACCAGCCTTTAAGAGTTATTCATTAATTTACAAGAGGATTCAATTCATCCTCGTGACCCTCAGCAGCTGAAAACCCGCCCTGCCATTCCTTCCTCATTAAAGTGATAACACACCTCCTCTTCCTCTCCCTCCCCGTCCTCCCCTTCCTCCAGCTGCAGACTCCCGAAGCTGAACTTATTACGAGGCATCGGCGATGAACTCACACCGTTCGAGTTCATCGAATTCATGGAACTCACTGCGACGGGGTTCCCGTACATCAGCGGCTGGCTGTACGCGCTGCTTCCTGTGTCTGATTCTGTATCGCTGGACTCGGTGCCGCTGCTGGTGGAGCCGTCGATCATTTGGACCGGCTGGTTCAAGTTGTTGTTGTTACCGGGTTTCCCCTGGCGGCCGTACATCCGCTGAACCGTGTTTGAACGCGCCTGACCAGGAACTATGAGGTTCCCCGTGTGGTTCCCGTTGGTTATTATCATTCGCCGCTCGATCGGCGCAGAACCCGGCGCTTGCCCGTGGTACCCGGAGCGATGGGTGTCGTGGTGTTTGACAGGTGTGGATGTCATCCCGCTGAGAATGAACGGATCTGTGTCAGAGCGGTTCCTCATGTTGTTGTTATTATACGGTTTGGCGAAATGTGGCGGAGTGCGGATCGCGGTGATCGGGGAGTAGCTACCGTAGTGGTTCGGTGGATGGGATGACGGCGGGACAGACGGAGTTTCAGCTCCAGTTCCTGGGCGTTTACTGAAATAATGCCCGCCGTCATCCCAGCGTGGGGATTGACGCTGCTGCCCGTACCCGTTTGTCATCTCTGCGTGGCTCAGAGAGTTCGTACGATGATGGAAGCTGCTGATCACTGGGCTCGAGCACTGACTGCGAGTCCCAGTTCCCATCGGTCGCTCTAATGCTACGCCGCGCTTGTCTCGACTCTGGAAGATCTCATCCAGGAGCGTGCTGTGGAGCGGGAGGCGGCCGTGAACTGAACCTCCATTGGGGAGAATTTCATCATCTGTTAACTCGTGACTCCCGTTAAACTTACTCGACTGATCTACAGTGCTTCTGTTACCCAGAATACCTTGCTGCTGCTGCTGCTGCTGCTGTGGGAGCACGGTCATACCCTGCTGTTGATGCATTAGCCCCTGGTGATTTGTGTGGTAGAACCCATTTACAGTCCCAAATAGACCCCCGTTCTGCCCCCCGTTGCGACTAACACCGCCATTCTTGTTTCTATCATGCACACTAGACTCATCCGCATTGCTGTCGTTTGCATTGCTGTGGCCCCTGGAGGCCCTGCTGTTCTTCCCCACTTCACATTCACTGTCTATGTCGCTGCAGTCTATGTAAGGAATAGATGAGCTGCTGCCTTTGTTTGCTCTGCAGGATGGACCTGGGTTGAGGAACTGTGGGTCCGGCGCCGGTCCGTTGCCGTTGTGGTTCTGGCGGCTCTGAGTCGGGTCTGTCTCGTGGAAGCCGTTGGTGGATGACGCGGCCGCTGGCGGCTCCTCTGAACCGTTGGACACAGCTTGATGGCCGAGTCTGGATGAGTCAGGCTGGTCTGCTATCTGGACGGACATGGCACTCTGCAGAGGGGGACAGAGAAGAATAAACACACAGGAGCAGAAGAAGGGGTACAGTTAAGTTGAGATGCCTTTAAAACGGTAAATTCCTATTAGTCTGAACAAATTGAAATGTACAGCAACAGTTTTATTCTCTGGAGCTGTCAGGACTCTGCGCTTGATGTCTGTGTCCCTGTCTTCTGAATTCTCTTTTACATCTCTCTCTTTAACTTCGACGGGTGTTCTGTCTCAGCCGGTCCTCTCTCAAAGAAGAGATTTTAATCTCATGGGACTTTCTGGTTCAATAATTGTTAAGTAAAACAGGCTTAAGGGACATAGAGACGTGATCAAACGAGGAAACTACAATACACAGATAATATGTTAACACCTTAAGACTATGGGAGATAAAATATAAGTCTATGGTGGCTTTAAAGTGTGCTTCACCTCTTTTGGCACTTGTGATCTGAAGGAAGACGACTGAGGGGACATGCCGAAGTTGGACAGGATCTTACTGTGCTTCCTGAAATTAAAAAAAGAAGACAAAGACACGGTTAACATTGTCCACAACTTGTTGTTTCTGCTGCTGGAGTCATTTAGACAAATGTGGGGGCTTCACCTTTCAAATGGAACCTTTCTAAACTCGGAGTCTTTCACATAATCGATGATCTGCTTCTGGGTTCGACCACTGCACAGGGAGAGATAATCAAGTGATTAATTAACAACAAATCAAGGAACAATAAATGTCAAGAAACACACTTCTAGTTCTGTCTTTTCCTCACCTGAAGCGGAACGAGGATCCTCTGGTGAAGAGGATAGGTTTGGGTTTGGGCTTAGGTTCCTCAAAGAGCCGGAAAAAAGCGTGATACTCCACGCAGATCTTCCAGAAGATCTTACAGCAATCCCTGCTGGCCATGGTGAACTCCAACGTGTCGTGGTGGGCACTCTGCTGCAAGACCAAGAGGAATACCACAGCATAAATAGAGAGACGGATGGATGGATAAATAAGTATTCATTATCAGAAGGAGGTAGAAGGATGAGTGATGTGACTTACAGCGGGGTCTGCTCTCAGCTTGATGAGGAACCTTTTGCGTTTGAAGCTGAGCTTACGGATTTTGGACCAGTTGAAAGCGTTAATTTTAGTGTAACCCTGAAGAAAGGAGGAAACATTTTACTGATGATTTCAGAAAACATATATGAATGGTATTGAAAACTACCGAGTTTCCAATAAATCTGATCCCCTTTCGGATTTTAAAAAAAGCCCTGATGGACTACTGAACGGGTTAAGAGGTGTCTGACACTCAGGACATCTTCACAGTGGTCAGAGCGAATAGAAATGAGGTCAACAACTGAAGTGAACAGCAGGAGATAAGAAAAAACAGTCCCCCTGATTGTGATATATCACTTCTTTCAAGAGAACATTTCAGGAATTTAGAGCTCATACCTCTAACCCTGACTGTGGAACACCTGATGTTACAGAGAACACTTTAAAGGTAAGCTGTTGAATCCAATCTTTATGATTTTACCTGGAAAACAAGCACTCCGGTGTGCGCCACAGCCAGACTGAGCTTAGTCCCCTCCCGGTCCTTCGCCGGGTGCAGGCGGACACCATACATCTCCAAACGCCGGGCGATCTCCAGCAGCTGATAGTCTGACTCTGCAGGAGTCTGCCCGCTGTGAAGTAAAACAATCAATCAATCAATCCATACATAAGCCATTAATACTCAACATGCCAGTCAGGTCATTCTTCCTGACCCACATATTGAGCTGACATTTCTCTGATTCTCTTCCAGCAGCCTCTACACTGAGGGTGGGACAAAAAAAAACATCTGCCTCAGAATAAGTTTGTTTCCTCACAAATCTGAAAATAGCTTCCTGTTTCCTGTATAAGCGGCTGAATTAGCCACTTCCTTCCTGTGTTGGGTTGGAGGGTGGTTGAAGGATTGGAGAGGAGGCGGGTGGAGGAGTCCACAGTGTGAGAATGTGGTGTGAGAATGATAAGCAATCCACAATGAAGGACGTGGTGTGGTTTTTAAGGTGTGTGGTTAAATGTGTTTTTTTTCGGGGTGGGTTTAAACCTCTAGAAAACAAATTTGTAAACAGCGTTGGAGGGAAATCACAGCTTTAATGTAAATGAGGTGTGCTGTGTGAATGTGCGATCCCAGGGGCCACAGGGGGAGTGCAAAGTGGTGTGTTTGTGGACAGGCATCTCTGTGGGGGAGAGATTAGAGGTGTGTGTGTGCGTATGTTTGAGTGTGTGTGCTGTGTGGCGTGCTAAACAGATAAACATCTCTGCAGGAGAGAGACTTACAGTATGGGCTGGGTGTAACAGGCACATTTGGTTAAACAGATAAACACCTCTGTGTTAAAGTGTGGAGGTGTGTGTGTGTGTTGTTGTGTACACACAGATTTTTTTCCTCACACTATTAAGATAAATGGCAAACAGAAACTGACCCCCTGTCTGACTTAAGCTCGGCTCAGCGTTGTTTTCCCAGCAAGGATAATCTTGAAGAGCTATTTTCTGGAAAACAATGCCGTCCCTTTACCCTCGCTGGTTTCACTACACTCGGTTTGTTTGAGCTTCACAGAGAAGAATAAATTATCTGCAGAGTTTGACGCTAGAAGTCTACTTTAATTTAATCCACAGAGAGTCCATATCAAAGCTCCTATTATATGATTATATAAGAGTTTGAAGAGCTAATAAGAAGATGATATTTGGTGGAACTGCAGGAGTTCTACTTCTGCAGCTTATGATGTCATGATTAATTCATTATCATTCAAATAAGAGTGGTTTGTGTGTTGTTACCCTAACCCTTAAAAGAAACCCATCTATTAAGACATGTTGACCTCATTGGATTACCATTATTATTCTTTATCTATATGGGGTAAAATTGAAAAAAAAAAACACAATTCATTTCCACATTTTGAGACCATTTTGCCGCCATTGTTATTTACAATGCAATGCACTCTGTGTAGTGACGTCAGAAGGCTGCTCTGGTCTTCTTTCCACTCTTTTCCCTTCATGAGAGTGATATCCATCAAGCTTTTACTACCCAGAGTGCATTGCAGAACCTAACCTTAACCATATAATGTAGAAATCTCTCTATCTTTTGCTTTAATATGACGTACATATAAAAGATATCACACTTCAAAAATTTGATATCCTGCTGATTTTGCCATAACGCAGAGTGAACTGCCCGTGATCTTTGTCTGAATGCATAGAGTCCATACACTAAAGGAATGTGTGAACATGCAGGTGATAACTCACACATGCTTGCGGTGGCAGTCTGTGATCTTATCTCTGATGGCGTCCTGGTCGGGCAGATATTTATTGTGGAGGAGGTGCTGCCAGCTCTGGGTCTCGTCAAAATCACCGATTTCAGCTGATGGAGGCAGAAGAGGGAGAAGGAGAGAGAGAGGGAGGGTGATTTATTATTTATTTGCAGTAAAAGTGAATGAAACAGAGAGAAATAAACTACACACACTGTATGATTGATGTTGTTGTGTCTTTGCTGCATGTAATCTCATGTGCGCTCTCCTCTACTGTACACCAGATGAGGTGAACTGATGCATGGGGCTCCATCTGTCCCGAAACCAGCAACAATCATTGTGTGCACCGCCCCGCAGGTGCACACAAACTGGCGCAGGGGTGACGGTTACCACGGCAACCGAGCTATATTCTTTAGCATGCTGCGCCGTAGCCGGCACCCGCTGTCTGCATGACTGAATTGAATCTATAAAGCCCACGTCCTCCACATAGGGTGCAGAATAATAACAGGTAGCTGCAGACATGCCGTCGCATTTGATTCAAATATCATGAATACTGTTACTGAGGAGAAGCTGAGGCATGGGGGGGGAACACATGAGGTCGTTCTGCAGCAGGAACGGGGACTGGGTTCTCATTGAGATAGAACCCACAGATCCAAACTGAGCAGATGTTCTTCACTCTGGTGTTATTTTAAGTCTCAGATAAAGACTTTTATTTTAAATTCGTGCACATGTTGACAGATATTCTGTAGATTTTACAGACGCTGGTTGGAACTTGAACTACACACACACACAAGACACAAGACACAGTACAGTAAGAGCTGCTGAAATACCCCCGGAGGGAGTATCTGTCATGTGTTTGTGTGCTGGGTGATTTATGGCCCCCTTCATAAGCCAGGCATTCAGCCTTGTTTTCTTTTATATTAGATCCCACAGTGAGAAAGACACGCTCTTCAGACGTGGAAAATGTAACGTTTCTGCCTTCAAAATGCTGAAATATTTATTATTGTGTTTGCTGTTCAGACATGAGAGAGATCTGAAGCTCATTTTGCTCTTTAGGCTTTAAGTAAAGCTCCTCATGTCCAAGAATCACAAGAACTCCTTCCACCAATAACCTATATTTGTGTTTTTGTGTTGCACTTACATTGTATGATGTGGGAGACCATGAGAGCAGCGCTGGTGTCGTTACAGATGAGACGACCGCAGGCCAGGTCACGTTTTATCTGCAGGGCGAACAGATACCTAGAGGAGGAGAGACAGAGTGACAGAGTGGATAAAAGATAAAACAAACACAGTCGATAACATGTGCAAAATACTACTCCTAATTCTTCTAATTTAAGCGCCTTCAAACACAGAGTTCAGATGATCCAGCCTCTATTTTCTTGCTGTTTAAGGACAAATAGAGGACTAGTAGCCGGACATACACATTAAAGTGCATGTGTGTGTTTATGTGAGGGAGGGATTAATGGTCCCCAGCAGATTTAATTCAACCTTTTATGCTACATGCTTATCTCTTTAAAAGTTAATGAGGTTTGGTGAGTTTTGATATCTTTTTATTTCAGCCTGGAGACTGGAGTGAAATGCATCGTATTTATATATTCTAATTGTTCATAGACGCTCTGTTAAAGGGCGCTTCTGTACTGGATTAGTAACACAAGCTGCATAAAACATAAGACCTTAACTTCAGTACACTGGAGCAGAACTAATTTCAAGTGCCTGCTTCTTAATGAAAGGCTAATTCAGCCTGATGTAATCAAAGGAATCTTTCTTCCATCTGTCCGGGGACATAATTGGTCTGTCCGAGCTCACATAACCCATCAAAGGAAACACAGAGAAACGCTATGCAGCCAAACAAAGGAAATAAAGGCTGTGTGCCCACTTCCTGTTTAATGTGGAGTCAGCTGGCTCATTTTAACACATTATGAGATCAGTGGAGGGAACTCGCCGTCTGAGAGGCTCAGTATTGCCAGTGGTTTTTCAGAGTGATGATGGCTTCTTGACAGTTTTTAGTCCATCCTTGGATTTGCCTGTAGGTTATGTGTTGTGTTTGCACTGATCCTTTTCCCAAACGAATACCCAAACTGTTAAATAGTCACATGGATTGAGTTTACAAGGTGGTTGAGCTGCTGTTTTGTCAGCAGCACTACAGAGGAGGTACTGGTGTATCCGTTTATAGTGCAGCCAAACAAACTCTCATTGCTTCCATAAAGACGTCAGGGGTGTGTCCAGAGGGGCGGTCAGGGGTGGCATGCCCCAGTTTCTGATTGGCCACCTCATGAATCTGAATCTATGATTGGATGTTTGACTTGTTAGAGGTGGGGCTTTTGGGGCAGTGCTGCAACATGCTGCTTGTAGTTTTTCATATTTCAATGCAGCATATTCCTTTTTTTGGTTCTTATGATGATGACTTCAGACACACATCTTTTAAATCTTTAGGCATTTAAGCATGAAACATTTATGCGTTGCAATAAAAGCCTGGAATATTACTGTGCAACCCCTGCAGATACCCTGTCCATTCAAATCTTGCATAAGACAGAACATCCTTAAAATATCCTACATAAAGAATAGCTTAAAGAACTGGATGGCTGTTGTTGAAAAACACTGAGTCTGTAAATAGAATCAAATATGGGGTCTTACTTTACACTTGTAATCTTTAGGATTACATTTCTTAGACTTTATTCAATCTCAAGAGAGAGAGAATAATTAGAGAGGCACTTTGCTCGCTTCCTGCTCGGCTCTCGTCTCAAGTGATTCCAGCTGGGCAGTCGAGAGAGCGCTGCGGCATCATGGGAAAAAATGAAAGGTCAAATCATACTTCTATTTATGTTTGAACTGAGTGATGCAAAATGGGGCTGCACTGTTGCTACAAATGAAGTCCTGATTGAGCCGAGACAAGAAGATCTGATACTTTGTCAGACTTAAAGTTACCAGAGATACAGCTGAATGACTTATTTTACAGTAAGACAGGCTGAAATGTCTATTTCTGGTCCAGATGGGTAAAGAAACTTGTGAGAAAGGCCTTTGACACAGCTGTGAAAACCCTCCTGAAGGTCTGAAAACATTCTGGCTACATGAGAAACCAACAGCCAAACAACGCGTCTTATAATCCAGGAAGTTCCTCCTTGGATAGGTGTGGTTTCGGGTGCCGAGAAGACCTACCGAGTCAGCTCCTCCATGAGCTGTGTGTGGTCAGGAGGGAAGAACTTGACCACGAAACGAAGGATGGTGTTTTTAGGCCCTGAGGGAGGGAAAAGAAGGGATAAGGTTACACAGACAGAGACAGAGAATATATTTCAAGCAAGGACGAAATGTCTTACTTAATTAAGGTTTTCAGCATTACGGTTTAGGGTGTACTTACGTCTCAACTGCTTCAGCGTCGGCTTCAGCAGGTCCAGCCACACCTACGGAGGAGGACACAACTTCAGTTACATTCTAACTCATGATTCAGTCCAGCTGGAGGATTTTATTCTTGAATTTGAAATCACAAGACACACCATGACACATTAAATCTATATGGCAGGGTTGCAGCATCAGCGTGAATTGCAAAGGATGATGACATGTAGTGGGATGTATTTTTAATCTTGGTTGTTTGGATATCTCCTTGATTTATAGCTGCTTTTATTCATGTGGGTCTGTATCTTCCTGTGTTCGTGGGCTGTTGGTATTTCGTCAGCATTACTTCATCTGTTCTATCGATCCGCTTCAAAGCTGCTGCTGCTCTTTTGCCTGAGGCTCTGAAACGCACAGTGAAGGCCTGTGCTGGAGCAGAGTCTTCCTCTCAGGCCGTCTCATTTATAACTCAATTCTAAACGCAGATTCTCGCTGCAGTAGAGATGGAACAGCGACTGCAATCGACAGACACACCCATGGAAAGTACAGCAAGTGTGCAAATTATTACAACCAGCTGCTCTGTCGTGAAACACGTGGAATAACTGAGTCCAGGTGGAGATTTAAATCAAAAAAGGAAGGAGGTAGAAAGAGGATTCTCTCTTACAGTCATCTTGCGATGGTCTTGATACTCCAGTCCAAAGTAGTCTCCCTCTGTCAGGTTGAGGTGGACGCAGGCCAGGTCGAACAGCACTTTGCCGGGGGAACGTTGCTGGAAGAGAGGAAGAAAGGTGGTGAAATATAAATTAGAGTCATTACAGCAGGAGGACACTATTCAAATTTGGACCAATTTGAGGAAAAAAAGTCTGGAAAGCAACGAATCCTCCCTCGTGGGAGCCATTCTCACTAACAAGCCCCTCTCACTAAACAAGCAGACGACCTTTGACCTCATTGTGGGGTCTAGGCTTCAGGTTCTGGTCTAATGAATAGCTGGAGGCTGAGGCTCATCTGGGGAAGCACAAAAACAACCTCCACAAAGCCCCTGGAGAAGATCCTAACATGTATCTGTACCTGATGCTTGTTAGCATTAAACCAATCCTGATTCAGAGTTTGGGGATTTTCCTAAAAGGACTCAGACACGGCAGCAAACCCTAAATTAAGCCGGTGAAGCTGAATGCAGTAACATGCTGTTACACACACGCTGATGAGAGGAGTTAATATGTAGTTGCATGAAGGAAAGCATTCCTTCTTTGACAGGCACACACAGGCACAACATGACTTCATCATCAGATCTCAGATTCACGCTTCACTGGGAGTCTAAACATGCTTTCTTTATGCACCTTAAGAACAGGGAAGTAGGTGATGAGCTGTGTGATGCAGGTTTAGATAATGCATGTGTGTGTGTCTTTGATTGTAGAGTCTGGCCTTATGAAGATGGATTATATGACCATAAAGACAGAGAAATGTACAACTCATATACTTCACAGGATAAGAAAAGCACTGCGTGTCATTACAGAGGGTTTACTGAAGGTGGAGAGGGAACCAGGGTGAGGAAAGTCGTGAAGGCAGCGTGTGTTGAGAAGAAAAACGAACGGGACAGGAATCAGAGCAGCGCAAGCTCAAAGTGTGAGCCAAGTCTGTCACCATCTGGCTACCGTGTGTCCATCTGTTTCTGTGTGGTCAGCCTGTCTGCAGAGACACACCGACCTACTGTACTCAGACCCTCTCACGCTAGTAATGCCTGGAGATAAAAATGAACACTACTAAGTCGTTCAAATACAAAGTCAGAGAGGCAGTGAAAGTGACAGATGCCTCAGTTGGAGTTTGCACAAGATCTGGTTCTCGGTGGTGGTAATCTCGGTTTAAGGGAGGTTACGGGAGGAGCGGAAGAGGTGGAGGAACAGGTTGGAAGAGGATCCAAGAGCAGAAAAGCTTAACAGTCTTAAAGGCGGGAAACAAAGGAATACCAAAGATGTCCTGCTGCTGGAGAAATCCACCCTTCCTTCAGCTTAAAAACCGCTAAATATTCCTCTTACTCACTCTTTGAATCTCCTCTACCTTTCTTGTTATTAAAGGCGTGCATGGAAACTTCTGCACAAAATGTCCAACTTCAACAATAAGAGGTCCAGATTCTGCAGAGTCTGGCTTGGAGGAGATGCAGGAGCTTTAGTATGTGACCCAGAAAACACAAAGCACATGCTGAGGCAGAGAGGAGAGGAAGATGGAGAATGTTGGAGATTTAGACTTTGTACAATGAGGGAGAGAAGAAAACGGGGACAGAGGAACTTTTATAACAATATAAGTTTTATAGCAACTTCATGAAATGAAATAAAAGGACAAAAGAGAAAGACTTCCTTATTTCTTGACATATTTTGTGCACAATAACTTGCAGAAAAGCATGTCCTGAGTGCAATAGGTCATGTTGTCCACGTTGAACTCAATTACTCTACGACAGATTCCACTTTCCTTTAATTTTAGCAAACTCTTCTCCAGTGACTACAGTAAGCCTGTGTGCATGCATTGGGGAGATATCCCATATCACATTCAAGTAATGCAAGACCGAGGAATGCAAAGGGGGAATGTCATTGAGGGACTGGTGGTGAAATCTATGAATATCAATACCCCTGAACAATAACACAGGCGGCACGAACATGATAAGTCAGGCGCCTCCTCAGAAATCTGGCAGGGGTCACTTAATCTAACCTGAAGTGCTGGAGTGAAAAGAAGTCGTAATGAAAAGGTGAGAGCAAAGAGCGCGCTGGAGAGTGAAGAAAGAGACGGAGTTCAAACCGAATGGGCGTGCTCGGACTTGGTTCTTTTTGGGCACTGAAGCAAACCTCTTAAAACAACACGCCGCAGCGGGCCAAGTGCATTAAATCTGGTCAACACGGCCGCTGAAAGAAGTGGGAGCCAAACCTTAAATCTGTCTGCTACGAGGCTGGAGATAAAGTCAAGTTCAAGGGTGATAGTGTCCAAAGTGAGACAGTGAGGCTTGTAGAATCCAAACCAAACTCAAGGTCTCTACATTTTTCAAGGTTTTCAGCGTTTCACTTTCAGGAGCTGCTCTTGGTCTTCATGCTTTTTCCTTACATGTGTTCTTTTCAGTCGTCTAAGGTAACTTGTGTTTTTAATCCCCCCTCGTTACCAAAGCAGCTCCTCTCTGCAGCACGCGATGGTCGTGACTTAAACGATCAGGATCAAGGGTAAAGGACTCAATGAGAAGGATGTCCTCTTTCTCATTTTTCACTTCCTGGACGGAGTAAACGCTCCTGGAAATGTATAAATATCATGTTTACAGACTAAATGAATGCTCAATCAGCACACAGGTAATCAGAACAACAATGCATGTACACATTAAGCTCCCTGCAAAGAAACATCAGATAAAAAATGTGTATGAAACATAGGAGAGAGGATGATGCTTCCAAAATTAAAGTGGCACTTAAACAGGAGAGTTTGCTTCTTCTTATGATGCGTTTCCATCTTGGCAGCATCTTCATGAGAGGAAATTGCCACTTAGCTGAGGTCAAACATGATATATATGGAGGCTTCACACTTCCTGCATAACAAGTATGCAAAGTGAGGATGTTAATGATGAAGTAGTTTAAGCAAATCAGGCTGAAAAGTTGAGTTTTTGAGAGCTCTAAGGGTAAAAAGTAAGTGGTGTGTTTGCGAGTTGAACGGCTCAGTTGACCAGAAGTAGACCAGATCCTGTGGAGCTCAGTCTGAGGTCCTTTCAGTTCAAATCACAATCCTCTCATTCAGCGACGACTATCAATGAGCCTTTCTTAGTCAGCCAAAAACACACGCACACACTCAGTGACACACAGAGACATTTTTATCACGTCTTGAAGCGTGATTTTTGTCTTATCAAGCAGATGTGCAGTGATACTCAGACATATTGAGCACTCTCTGCTGCATACGCATAAACTGAAGCATCCACTGGCGTGTGTGTGTGTTTGCATGAAGACACACAATTACAGAGCCTGAAAAAACAGTTGAAGTCAGAGTTTCCTGCTGCAGCACTGGACCATAAACGCAACCTGCAAAGGCCAAGGAAGCGTCCTTAAAGGCAGCGTTTCACACAGCTGTCCTCTCAGGGCGTCACACAAACATGGCTCCTGACTCCAGATAATTAGAAGGCTAGCAGGTCGAGCAGTGAGCCTTCAAAACTGAGTGTCCTTCAGATGAGTGTGCTGGAGCCTGGCACCCAGCGTCCAGGCATCCAAAGTTTGAGGACAAGCCTTAATAAGAAGTTATCAAAATAGCTCTGGACATGGAAAAGGAACAAAAACAGCACGTGGTTCTTGTATGTTATATTTCTGTGCCCTAGTGTAGCAATAAACTGGATATTTTTCTACATGCGAGAGTCGTGAAATCCAAAACACAGCACTCCCAGTAAACACTGAGGCTGTGTGAAGCCAAGGTACCTGCCCCCGCCTTCTGTTTACCTTCTATAATTGACTCATTTCTGAAGCAAACACACCTCTAATGGTGCCCCTGACACAAAATGTGTTAAAGGGTAAGTTTAAATATACATTACTGCAGGCCGGGGGGTTAATTGTGGCGGGTCTCACACTCTGAGTGTGTCTGGTTTCTGTTACTGACAGTAAACAAAGCTGAGGGGTCCAGGAAGGACCAGAAGCCCCAACAGTGTGTACAGAAAACAGGTCAGATGCTGCTTTTCATTACGTGTAAGCCTCCCTGCTCTTTCACTTTGGGTTTCTTTGGGACTTCCTTCCTTATTTGGAGTCCTAACTCAAGTTAACCAATGGCTCTTGCTCAATTCAGACTTCAGAATTCATGACAGGATAGAGAAAATGGCGGCAGAGTGTTTCTACTGTCCACACGTCTTTTCAACTTAATTGAGTCTCCTACTCTGTAAAAATCTACAACCTTTCTCATGCGGTTTATCAAAGTAATTCCCCCCTTTACTATCCGTCCCCTTTGCCCTCTCAAGCCTATAGAAGACAAACCTTAATACATCACTTCACTTCCTTTTGTTGCAGCGTCTCTGTGGCCTTTACGTCCAGATGAAGAGTTAATGAAACACATCTTTCTTCCCCTAAAGAAAGTGAGTAAAACAGTCACACCAGTCAGCCCTGTATCTCTGAATCCCTGTGTCAGCTCTCCCTTCACTACACAAGACCTTCATGGACATATTTTACCTATTAATTATTCTGTTTTTCTTCCTCCGCTCTCCATCCTGTCTTGCCCTGCAACCTGCAGCCAAGCAAAATATTCTCACCATCTGTCGTGGTGTGCTGGGAGTTTAGAGAGCCTCCCACGGCGTCATGGATGCACATGACCTATGACGCCCTAAATAGAAATACATTTAAGTGGCATTCGCATAACGCATATGGATTATTTTAGTATGCTTGCTGGACCTTTTTGAAAATTAAATCTCCTTACTCCTGATATGTTATTTTCAAATCAAGTCCCAAGACGTGCTGGAAACAATAGAACAGGACTTGAGGCAAATTGGCATGCAGCAAAAGGCTGTTTGAAAGGTCTGTAGTCCTGCACTTTGACTAATGTCAGCAGGGATAGAAACCAGATGGGTGAGACTGATGATAAGAACTCTCCACGGGGTGAAAGACAGGAGAAAAAAAAACACCTCAGAGCTGCTCAGTTTCTTCCTTTGGTTCCTCTGCTTTGACCTCCAGGAGGGATCTTTTCAGTGAGAGTCTTTGTCTGGCATACGAGAGGAGAATGTGTTGTTGTTACACCTGATATGATTTCAAATTTGTACCTTTACTGGGTGTTTTTTTTCAAGCAATCGACCTTCCTGGAGGAGAAATATGCAGACAAATTCATCGATCGGTCTCTGCTCTGCTTTAAAAACAAACCGTGTTAACGTCAAGTTCATGTGACGAGGAGAGCGGTGATAGATGTGGGAAGATAAAGCCTGAAAATGAAAGATATAACTCCACCCTGCTGGGGGAGAGAGCCAGGGAATCACCTGAACCTTGACTAAACTCCTGTCTTGCTGTGAGTGTGCGTGCTAAGCAGTAATTTGAGCAGTAAATCTGTTTTAGTTTCATGGTGGACCTTTTCAAAAAAGGTGTTCCAGAGAGTGAGAAGAGTCCTGCAGATGAACTGAAACTAAATTGGCTGAAAATCACCAGAAAAGAAAGACAGGGTTACAGCAATGTGCTATTTGATGCTTGGACAGAAATAAGTCTTTAAATCCAGCGTTTTCATTTCTGGGACGCTAATTACTCTGCATTATTTTTGTCCTATTCCAAATCTTTTCATGTGAAACAAGAGATAGGCTGAGGATTGGTAGACTTGTTCCCTGAGGCTGTGAATAATGGGACTCTCGGATGTTTAATAGTCTGAACACACACAGGCTATTTTCTGAAATGGACAAGCACAGCAGACCATAAAATCTGGTTAAGCACTGCCATGTTAAAGTGATAGTCAGAGGGCTGGTTGTTCAGCTTGGGATGAGATGCTCGATTTGACACTCATGCTTTTCACATGAGACGTATCCCTCCTACTGCTGCTGCTCTTGGATTTTAAACTCACAACTACCCGGCTTGTGTAAGTGGAAAGAACATTAGCATGAGTTTTCCTTTTTGCCTGTGTATTAAGGTTTATAGAAGGTTGTTTCTGTACTGATACTTCCTTAAATACATTACTGGATTTCAGTAGCTAGGGATGCAGCGCACGTTATGGTCAGTGCGATGTGTTTGTATGCCGTTCGTATCAATGATTTTGTGCATATTATGACAATAATTTGACTCTAAAATAGATCCAGTCTTCATGTTGTTTTTGTCTATGTACATAAATATCATCCTGATCTGAGGCCAAAGAATACTGTACAATACTGTACAACCAAAATACCAGTGAACAGCAGGACAGCTGGGAGAGGCTTCCTTCCTCCTCGTCCTGTCCTCTCCACCAATCACATCCTCCCGTCCAGATTAGATTAAACAGCTTAACCTACTGGCAAGACGTCAGAGCTGGTTCCTCTACTCTGCCAGAAGGGAAAGGGCTCAAAATCACAGACAGATGGACACACAAACACAAACACACATGTGCCTATAACGGGACTGTTGAATAAACTGCATGTTGGCAGAATACCTGCAAGCAGTGACAGCAAGGCACTGTGGGAGATTTGACTGGCAACACCCTGATGGGGGATGATGAGAGAATGCCCACAGGCAGCTGAGAAGACAACAGTGTGTTCATGACTGTGTGTGGACATTAAGGCTCACACACCACTTGAGGCAGACAATTAAATCAGGCAGCAGAGGGAAATACATTCACACTGCTGTATGTACCATTAAAAAGCAATTGGCGTCTCGTGCAGGATCCGCCGTTGCGACGTCTCGTGCAATAATGAGGACGGTAAATCTCACAACAGGGCTTCTTTGTTTCACCGAGAGCCTCCAGAGCTCCATCAAGGAGCGGGATGATAAAATGGAAATGGCCGGCGAGCACATGGTTCAGGCTTTTTCAGGCTTTTATCTCGAGTGTCTTGTAGTATCAAGAGTATGCTTTCAGCGTGGGTAGCTGTGCTGACTCTGAGGGAAGGTTGCTCATGTGCCAAAGATCTTCTATTACGAATGAGGGAGAGCTATTATATGGTGCATGTCGCTCATACATGCAAAATATGATCCTCCTAAAGGTTATTAAGCAATCAAATATGATACAGACATGATATGCATACATTTACATTGACTATGACTGAAAACACTCTGTGTTTTTCGTTGTTTTCTACTTACACATCAGTAAAAGAACTTGGAAATGTGTTGTAGAATTACTAGGTTTGCACACAGAACTTGCTAATGGCTTCTTCCATGATGGTGATGATGCCTCCAATTTGCTGAAATGCAATCTTATACAGGCTAAATATGTCGCCTCCATTTGCAGCTCAAACCACAAGTGACTCCATTTGGCATCTTCAAAAAGCATTGTAAGATTTGTAGCTCACAGAGTTTCATCCTCCCCTCCACAGCAGTAAGACAATAAGAAATAAAAGCACAAAAGTCTCACCTCATTTACCCTCACAGTAAACACACAGCCCTTAAACCCACTTACAGATGCCTCAGCGGGGCATCTGTTTTTGTTTTGCACGTGTTGCTGAAACAGATGATTTAGGAGCCAGAAAAAGGGCGTGGAAACACAAGTGAATATAGGAACCATGCCTGTGGTAAACACATATGCATGTGTGGCTGTGGGGACACACTGAGCAGCATTGTGATTATGCCACAGTGGAGAATTTTCACTGTCGTTAAAACTTGATATCTGAGTGATATTAAAACACGTCAATCAAATCACATATCGGCATGATGAGCAATTTTCTGACGGAGACGAATCTCATTACAGTTTCTGCAGCCGCAGAAAGTCTGATTAAATGTTGCCTGGAGGCAGTGGGGAGTCAAAATGCATCACTTAATCCATCTGAGAGTAAGAAAAACACTCTTAAATCAAATGAATAAATCACAGCCAGAGCTTACAGAGTGGTGACAGTGATTCATCGGGGGAAGTGATACTGGGAATTCCCAATTAGGGCGACAAGAAGGAGCAGTACCCCTCAAATATTTGCAGAGAGTTAGGATCATCTGGTCTGAGTGATGACACTTAGGCATGACGAAACATCCTGACAGACAGAGTGGCGTGGAGGAAAGAGAGAAAAACACATACAGGTGGAGGAAGGTGATAACCAAAGCTACTTTCCCCCCCCCTTAACAACACATCCCAGGCTGCATTCCTCTGCGACTTTCTCAGAGAAACAAGCAGCAGGAGACTCAGGGACACAGCAGGGGACTCGCCATTGAATTCCTCTGGGGTTTCTGGAAAACATCCAAACGGAGGCGAGGAAAGAGATTAAGAAACACTTCACCTTTTGAAAATAGAAACCCAGTGCTGCATGCTTCCACATAACAACACCCAGAGATTTAGGGAGGGAGTTACAGGGCAGGGTGCAGATCCGCAAAAGAGACCGAGGGAGGCAAGCACTATGGAGGTTTAATCAGGGGCTGTGATTAACACCTATCGAGGGGCAGCAATCTCATTTAAGACACTGAAGCTGACACTTGGGGTTTAAGCTGCTTGACAGACTCTTAGCAGGCCCACTTAGGCGGTTCTTTTCTCCAAGTTCCCAGACGAAGAACAAGAGACTCTCATGTCGAAGAATTGCTTAAGTCCAGTTCACATTTAAAGGGACATTCCTTCATTTCTAGCAGCCACTGAGTTGAGGTTTTCCTGGTCTTTGTTTGGTATAACACTGAAAATACACCCATAATAAGTTCTATGGTAGAGCTCAAAGATCAAGATGGATATACTTCTGATGATGGTGCATTTCCATGGGGAATCCAAGCCTTCATCCCTCACAGGTAGAGCTGACTTTATCACCTGTACCGAAGGGAAGCTTTGACACAAGCTAACCACTCTCCTCCATCATCGGCTGCAGATTTACGGCAGCAGAGACAGCTGCAAAGGGGAGCCACAAAACCTAACAGCTCTGCACATAAAGACCTGTCCAACTCACACCAGAGAGGAGAGCAAACATCTAATTTTAGCGACACTTTGTGCAGCAGACTCCCCCTCACTGCTTCAGTTTCCAGCTCTCAGGTGGAAAAAATATAAAACTGCGAAACGATCTGATTATGAGAAACAGAAGAACTCCTGGGTCCAACACCAACATTTAAATTGTAGCTACAATTCTTTTTTGTATTAAACAACCTCTGCCAAGTTCATTTTTTTGAATACAACAGGAGCTCTAAATGAGTTCTGGCTTTGGTCCAGGTTGTCTGGCAGAGAAGATAAACCTACCAGCGTTTGTCTAGCGGTTGATGCTAATTTCCTTTTGTGTTTAAAACAACACCACCGAGGTATTCCAGAAGCAAAGTGGGATTGAGTTTGTGATGACAAGGGGAATGAGATATTGTTGTAGCATGTTAAGCATCAAGATACCACAACTTCAATTAAATACAGGAAGTAATTAATAACTTTTAAGAATAGAATAAAAATAAATCAAACCACATGCCTTTTAAAGCCTGGACTTCTAATCCACAACATCGTCTCATTTCTTGCCGGGGTTTGGTGCAGCACAGTGAATCGGGTTCAGTGATTACCCGAAATGGGGCCCTGCTCCCTCACTTGGGACCTCATTCACTGCAATTACTTTAAAACAGATTCCCATCTGCAGCCAGACAGTGCTTGCTCATTCATTTGCGTCTGTGGGAGACGGATGTGTGTTTGTATACATCTTTCTCCTTCTCTCAGTCGCTGCATTCGCCCTCTTTGTCTGTCACAGCGAGAGTAACACCATGTCTCTTTTTTCCGTCCCTAAGTTGGGCCCCCTTCGTTTCTTTCCGGCTCAACTCTTCGGGAACAATCTTTCAGTTACTGTCTCTCCATCAGGGACTGTCTCAGAGTAATAATCTCTATGTCTCCTTTCCTCATTCTCTCCTTCCTAGCTCGGAGGCAGCTTCGTCTGTGGCCCTGTCTTTGAACTCAGCACGGCTAAATGCTTCCACGTGGCTGCACGCGCACACACCCACCTTCGTTGCAGGGTTGCAAAACGTATGCTTCTATTGCAACAGCAAAGCCTCAGCTCCATGTTCAAGTTCCCACAGGATGTCTCGAGGCTGCTGAAAGAAAGGACTGACGAAAAGTGAAACTCAAACTTTACTGTAATGGTAGGTTACTTCATTTACCCCCATGGGAAAAGTCTCTTCATTTGCTCCTGTAGCAGGTTAAACTTTGAGGTCGGCTACAGAAGGGGAACTAAAGAGTAGAGGTCTCTTAAAGGAAAGTCAGTGCAGTCAGGAGTTGCTTTTCGAAGGCCCTGACCACAGGAATGAGACTGAATGCCAAGCATTACATAACACAGAACAGTTTCACTCTTTAAAAGTCTGTAAGCGAGCACGCTGCATCCACATGTTACTTGAATTTGAGGGTTATGACTCCATTATTTCCAGGACGGATTCTTTACTTGATAGTGATTCAAAATACATATTCTAACTGTTTTTAATTCTCTGTATTACAAGAAACACTCAGCCTGGTGCTGGGATGGATCTTCTGGAGCCTAGGTAGGTTTGTTTTGATGTTTTTCCTCCTCTGCATATGTCTGCACCGGTCAGACAACATTCAGGCAGCCAATTAGTGCAGTGTCTCATTATCATAGCTACCCTCACACTCAGATCACTGCAAAGATAATAAGGTTCAAACTGAGGGGCTGCAGAACCTCCAGAGAGGTTGCATTTGTGATGCTTCTGCAACCCAATTCCAAATCTTGTTAGAAAAAGAAGCAGAATATCTTATAACAGCTAAACTTACTTTTATTTTGAAGCTTAAAGTTGTAATTCAGGCTTCTGATGGATCTATCTCAGCTATCCCTTAAATGTCAGCAGTGTAGACTCTGTCTTTGTAGGTCTGTGGTGACTAAGAGCTGCAGAGACAATGATTAATCACCCATTTATTTGAATGATTGAAGTAACAATACATTATTCAGTCATGTGCATTCCCCGTTACCATCATAAGAGTCATGAGGGGGAGGATATTAAATCTGTAAACCTAATCAAATATTTAGTTTAATAGGACCGGGATTAAGTCGTCTTAACGTGTGCAGAACTGCAGGGCAGGTTTTAGCTTGCACATATGTACTGGCTTTATTTGTGTTCATGCATATTGGCCTATAAACTCACATCTCCATGTAATGTGGTTTGATGGGGCTCCTGTGAGCTCATGCAAACAGCATCAGCGTACGTCTAGCATGTTACAGTGCCGTATTGAGCAGGGACTGCAGGCTTATAACACACGAAGCAGGTCTCGGTGGACGATGATGATGAATACGGCCTGCCAAAGCTACTGTTAGTACTGTACGTGCTCCAAGACAGCCAAATGAAAGGAGGAGATTATTCTGGAGATCAGGAGTGAGGGCTTAGGTATTGGATGTGTGGACAGATAGGGAGTGAGAGAAAAAGAGGAGGAAAGAAAACTGCAGAAGCAAAGGGTCATAAACGTTTGAGCCTCTCCCTGAAATGACTACACTTTACCGTCTTTAAACATCACCTTGGCTCTGCCCACACATCCAAAAACCACTGCGACTTAACTACCGGGAACACAGCCAACTTCTGAGCACACAGAGAAACACGATCACAGTTTGGCTCCGAGCTTCAGAATACACACTTTCTCATCTTTTTATTACTTTGTAACTCTTGTGTGTCTGCAGCATAAATACCAGAGAAAAACACCTTTAAAGAGAATCTAAGCTTGGTTTATCACGCTGAAATAGAGGACACAAAAAGTCTTGCTGGATCTCGTCAAATAACAAAAAGTTAGTAGTCCAATCTGAGGATTAAAATAACTCTGGGTCTTAGTCTGGACAAAATAATAACCGTCTGGTTTCGTGCATGCTAATTCTCTAATGCGAGGCTGCATTAAAGCTAATTTCCTCTGGTCTTGTAAGAGGCAAATAGCCAGGAAATAAGCTGCAAAATGAGGCAGACAGACCTCCCTGTTGGAGGAGGAATGGGCCACAATGAAACCAGAATTGAGCCTTCAAATAGAATAAAAAGGCCAGAATAAAACAAAATGTATGAATGAGTGCAGTTTGATTGAGAGACACAATAAAATGTAAATTTAAGGAGAAATCTCTGTGTGTAAGTCCACTGCTTCTCTATCTGTTCCTTCCACGTGTATCATCTACTCCCGAGGTGGCCGACAGCACAAAGGCCCATCAATTTGAAATGTCAACAGCTCCACATTGCAGCCGTGGAGCGTGCGTTTGTGCATAATGTGGCGAGGGACTTGTAGCTCGTTTATCAGAGGCCTTCGGAGACCACCGGTCCATCAAATGATGTCGTCTATAAAGCGGCTCTACCATTCTAATCCCACTAAACCCTCCCTCAATTCTTTGCAGTGTGGTATCTATCTCCAAAACCACGCAAAACACAAGGTTAGAAGTCATGCAGATCATAAAGCCACAATCCAATCATGCAACAAATGACACACAAATGATCTTATTGCAGACGGAACACGCACAGCTCCCACATGTGTGCTAACCTCTTTTAGCCTCCCCCTGTTGTTTTTTTATATAAAGCTTCTGGCATCAACTGAGAGGGTCAATCTTGGTGTGGATGTATTGGATAGTGTTGCACGGATTAGGGTCAAGTAAGCATGCTAGAGAAGATCGTGCAGGGAAAACATCGACCAATCAGGCGTCCCAGATTGATGGATTTAAAAAAAGAAGAACCCCATTTATGCAAAAGTGAATGAGAGTGTGGCTCCATATGTGCAACCACTGTAAGGATGAAATATGCATCATCTGTGCTAGTTAGATTCTAATGGGGGGCAGGTCCATGGGGGGGCCGGCTTAACTGAGCTCAACCATTCTCCAGGGAGTCAGCAGGGGTTCAACTTTGCTACCATGCAGCTCAGGCTAAATATGTTGCATGTCTGCTGCAGTGAGTTACACATGCAGGTGCAAACATGGAGGTCCAACAGAGAGTGAGATGCATGCAAATCATGGCAGAATGTAAAACCAAGGTATGTTAAAGACATATGATTAAAACACATTGTTGTCTCTGCTGTGAATGCAGGAAACAAAGCGTGCAATTTTCACTGCACTGTCAGGTTGTTTTGCTCTCTCCTCCTGGTGTCTGTCTCTCTTTTAGCTTCAGATTTTTCAGGTCAGGGTTCAGTTTCAGGTTACGGATGCTCCAGACGAGGGACAAAAACAGTAGTATGCTTGATTTATAAAAGGTTTCTGAATATGTGCCCAAAAAAGAGGTGGACCCTGTATTTGTGAGGGATTACTTTCTGCTTTGGATTAATGTGTTTAGTATTTACATCAGCGAGAAGATATATGTGCTGTTTACTCAAAGTACACTCAAGCAAGTTGATGTCTTAACTTGACCGTGAATTAAAATTTCAGGTCAGTGTTGATTTGTACCACAAGGAGGCTTAAAAGAAGACATTGACATGGAAGAGTTGCTTGCCAAGGAATCAGAGGGACTATTTTTAATATTTTGGGATTCTAATGTGCATAACCACCTGTTCACTACACATGACCCCTTACTTTCTGTCCTCTGATAACTATTTTTCTTCTCCTTAGGGTGCAAAGCTGCGATGGATGTGTATCAGTCTCTGCAGACACACAGGTGGCCTACTTGTAATACTGTGCCTAAAGGCATCTTTGTAGACACAGATGGATGACTGAAGCTGCTGCGTTCTGCTCAATATCTGATTTAGGATCAGGTGTGAGTTCCAGCAACGTGAAATCACTTGACCCTCTCCCCTCTGTTTTAATAATCTCCACCACAAAAAGCTAAATTGTTTCCTTTGGAAAATCCCTGATGCTTGAACTCATGACAAACAGAGAGGATCTGGGGCAGGGAGGCGCATGAAATAAAGTTTCCCTCCAAACACCGCAGCTTAATGAGATTAAAGTGTAATAAAATCAGATATCAAAAAGGAATGAGTCAAAGGTTTGTGTTGGAGGAGAGATGAGGAGTTTCATGTGTCTGAGCGAGCACATGCAGTTACATTCAAATCAACTGACAGGCTCTGTGGATGGATTCACTGACGCTAAATGACACTGAACCAAGTGAAACCAAGTCAGAGTAAATGAGTAACATCCATCCCTGATTATTCACCATGCATGCAAATACACACACACACACACACACACACACACACACACACACACACACACACACACACACACACACACACACACACACACACACACACACACACACACACACACACACACACACACTGCACATCCTCTCTGCCTTTAATAATTTACAAGGGGGAAGTCAGTGACAATGTTGTGCACTCTCACACTCCTCTGACATGCTGCTTCTATTCCACATGAATAATGAAGCCTCTGAGTGTGTGTGTGGCGGTCACTAATGCAGTAGCCATGTTTTATGAATGTAAGGTATACTAGAGTAATGTAAGTTTCAAGGTCAGCTCAAGAATAAAAATATTAACAGAACAGATTTATCAACATACGTAATATAAAACATGATGGGTTAATATTTCCTGTTATTCCATGAGAAGGAGAAGCTGCATATGATCTGAATGAACAACAGAGACCAACTTAAACACTGTGGGATCTCTTTCTGATCCAACATGTTCCCCCCACATGGGAATCTGACTAAGAGAGTCCATTCACATAGTCCACATTCCCGACAGAGAGCCTGAGGATACAGCTCCTTTTATAAACAGCAGAAATATCACGTCATAACTCTCTCATTGTGGACAACATGGAGCTTCTATGGAAGTCACGGGTTACAGAGAATGCTTTGAATATTCCCCGTTCATGCATTTGAATAACTATGGAACCAGCACAGGGAAACACAACGACAGGACGTCAAAAGTTTGAAAAATGTGGCTTCTGGTGATGTTTTGGATCTTTAAACTTCATCGCTCCACCTCCAACCCCCCTGGGTGAGGTTTTGTAGATTACAGGCTGAGTTAATGAGTAGTTTATTAGAAGGCTAGCTCTCCCTGCGATGAGGAAATGCCCGACTGAGTGCCAACGCTGGTGTAAAGGCTGCAGGCTTATCTGTTGATTCACACGATCGTCTACACCTACTGCACAAACACGCCAGGAGGCATCGTAACAGGAAGGATAGATTAGGTGAGCCAAGCTAGGAGACAATGCCTCACTTATTTCATTCAATGTGAGATGAGCAATAAAAACAGACACTTTCTTTTACTCTTCTTTCCTTCAATCCTTCCTTTTCTCTCCATCTCTGCCTTCAGTGTTATTTCTAGTCCGGTCTCCTGCTGGTTTACACTTCACTCTCCCAAGAAAATGACAGCAAGGGAGGGATTCCTGTCGTAAATAAAGGCTGGAGCTGCTCTGTGGAGAACCACAACTTCAGTTTTCTTACTCTAGTTTGAGAAAACACGACTTCAGGGGTTTCAAAAAATGCTAAAAAATACACCATCCCACAACCAGGATCCCAGCCCCTCTGTCAAACTGTCCGTACAGCCACAGTCGCACACATCCTCAGGCACTAACAACCACGTACATTCTTGGCATTTTCACAAGAGCCAATTACGGCTCTTCCAAACTGGCAGCTCTGGATGTTCGACAAGCCAGCTGAGACTGAGGCTCGTCTGAATTTTTACCTAATTATCATCGCAAAAACTCACAGAATTCTGAGCCGATAACGCAGCGGCTGGTGTTTCTTAAAGGCTTGCAAATTACCAAGGAGGGCGTGTGTGTGTGAGCGAAGTTTCTGTCATCCTGCGGTAGACACTAATTCAGAAATTCAAGACTACTCCCACAGCAGCACAGATGTCATTAAAGCTACTGCCTGTGTAACGTCTCAGAGGACCCTGATCTCCAAACAGCATTAGGAAGCTGCTGCTGCTGCACACAAACATAAGCCTCAGACTCACTCACTGGACTCAGAGATTTAAAATTCATACAAATACTAAAAATGCATGTGTGCAAAAATCTGTGACTTCTGTTTTCAGCAGAGTGAACTAAAGCAAACAAGTCAAGAAGATAATGACGGAAGGCCGGAAATGAAAAGATAGTAAGCCAGCACTCGTTTAAATATAGCATCAGAAAGAGAAAGAATGAAAGCTGCAGCGGGTTTCCATCTGTGAGCGTCCGTCCAAAGGCTTAAAGAGGAAGCTGGCTCCCATCCCAATTCCAGTCTCACCAGGAAGTAGAGATGTGTGATAAGAGCTCGAGGTAAATGGGACATATCGAGCCATCCTCCTTCAGCTGAAGTGATTGATTGCTTTAAGGTGTCCTCAATCACGACACATATCTCAATTTGTTATATCTTGATGAAGATTGACATCAAAGTGGTAGACAGTCGATATAAAGATCACAGATAGACAAAACTTTGAATAAAATGATTCAGACAAGTGCACATATGGGGCTTTTTGCAGTTACAGGGAGCCGATAACTCACTGAACTTCTAAATGAAAAGAAACAAAGAGTCATTTCTTTGCAGATTGTAGATATACAACAATACTGATATATCTTTGATGAGCTGATATCAAGCTTCAAATCTCACTCTGCTTATAATATTGAATGTGTAACACCTCTGCATTCAATAATTGAACCCCTGACTGTTTATAATAATCAACATGTAGGCAGAATCAGACTCCTGCAAACTCTCATTACTCACCGATATCTGGAAGACTTCCTGTGTGTCATCGAGCAGCTGAACCCTTATGGAGACTTGTCGCCCCGGAGCCTGGGTTGGAGGGCGCAGACCGGGCTCCAACGTGGAAACCCCAAAGCTGTCTGGGGCGCTCAGCCTCTGTCCGGCAGCGGACGGCCTCTCGGCTGGTTCCACCATAGTGACGGCCCTCTACGGTAAAGGAGCGCTCGAGCTGCAGGCACCTCTGTTCACGTCTGGAGGAGAGAGGAGGAGAGAGTACTCTTAGATGTGTTGACTCTAAAATTTGGGGCTGCAGTTATGTGCTTCAAGCTAAAACAGCCAGCAATCTGTTCAGGCTGTGATTTTCAGATATTTTTGGATGTCTTAAATACATAATAGGCAGTTAAACACAAGGATCCAGCATTCCCTCTTAGATTCGAGCTTCTACATGGGCCTTTATCCTAAATAGCACAGTTGCATCACATCCTGTGTGTTGGTACAATCTAAACAGAATGTCCTTGTATGGTGTTCCTGTTTTCTTTTTATAGGAACAGTGTGGGTGTCTGACAAGCAAATATTTTGAAGGAAAAAAAACATCCTTAACGACATCAGAACATTGCTTCTGGGGGAACTTTCTGCAGAGTAAGCTGGAGAAATGTGCGAAAAGATCCAGCCACATTTATTCAGTCTGGGTGTAATTGGCCTTGCACGTTGTAAAAACCACCAGACATTTAGTCAGTGAGTTTTCAGCTGGGATTTCATACTGGTCAGGATGATGAAAGCGATGTTTAAACCACAGTATGACAGCTAAACTCGGAGTTTGGCCGATGCACAAAGAAGCAGACAGACATGTCTCACACCTTGTGAGACACACTTACCCCGGCTGCAGCAAACGCAGGTGGGATTTACGGCGTTTCCTACAAACCAAACATCCCCGCTCCGTGTAAGACCAGTTCAGACTTGAATCAAAGCCTCATAAGTGGGGCAAATGAGATACGGTCTGAAAACACACAAAGACACCCCCCTCCTCTGCCTCCACACACACACACACACACACACACACACCCCAACCCTCTTCTCTCTCATTTCCCTCAGACTCAAACAGGCACAAACTTTTCATCGCCCCCACCGCCATGCCGCGCACTTGATAAAACCTCAACCTCAGACAATAAATATCCTCGCAGACGGTTGGTGACATCAGAGCTGGGGAATGTTTTAGGAGACAGTCAGGGGGGGGGGGGGGGGGTGATGAAGGCACAGAGCACGCTGACATAAAAACACAGCAGTGTTTACGTGCGACTGAGTGCACAGGACACTCAACTTTCATAAAAACATCTCCAAGACCCTCTCACCTCTCTGTGACTGAGTTCACTCACAGGTTTGTCTGGAGAACAATCACATTTAAACATGGTTAGAGTCTTTACTGGATCACTTGTCAATACATTGACGATGAGTCTTTGTGGAGGTTGTAATCCTCAGTGGTAAAAAGTAGAGCTTGACCGGTGAATAACCCAAGCCTGTATCACCTCTTCTGGCTTTTCCAGTCTGCTTTATCAATGTTTATATCGTCCAGAGCTGCAACCACAGTTGATTAAGAAGTGTGAGTCATTTTCTAAGAGTAACATTTTCTGATGTGAACATGTACTGGTTTCTTTTCTCATCTAGGACACCGTACTAAATCTGGACCAGAAGCCGTATTGAGGACAGCCGAGCATCCAGCTTGTACAAGTGTTCCGCCATGGGCTTTCACAGTGTCCAAAGTAAGGTTTATATTTTAAGACCAAGTACATGCAGTATGTCATCAGACTGATTTGAGGCTGTGTGATCCCAAAATCTCCCCTTAAATGCGCCTGAGAATAAAAATACAGCTTTTCTTTGCCCAAATCTGGTGAAATCAAACGGGGGTATAATTTGTGGTCTGTTGTAGAATATCCCAAAATTCCATCCAGTGAATGGCTGACACTTTTCTCTGTGAGACTCAGATGGGATGTGTGATGACACTAAGTTGAAACCTGCTTCAGAAAATGAAGGTTTTAGGCTCATAATTTAGGACTTAAATGTATTTTTTCATGAAAAGACAGAATGGATCCAACTTCTTCAAAGTGAGGATTTAATACCTTTCTCTTCCTTGGGATTAGATTTCATAACTGAGTTCCCTTTTTGCTTCTGCAGACAAAAAGAGGAACTATCATTGTGGATTAACAGACAGTTTTAACACATTTCACTACTTTCTAAGCTAAGGAAATAATCAGCAGGCTTATTGACTTTAAAATAAGTTTACATTGAAGCATTACAGAAGAAGTCTCAGCCCTCTGAAGGCCAGAGAGGCCCTGGAAATGGCAAACAGCCAGTAAATGCCAACAAGCTCCAGGGGAGCAGCCACAGAAGCTGACCTTTGACCTCAGTATAAAAGTGGAAATAAAGATGTCTTTGTCCTGCATCTATTAAAATCAAGATAACACTGTACACTCCTCCTGGAAACACAGACACTATGCTATAAAGTGTTCCTGCAAATCACCTTAAAAGAAACTTCATACTTTGTTTCTCCACACCTTGAGTTTTACTAATCCCTCATTCACCTGCACACAAAAACTTGGGCCTTTATTTTCACCTCAGTGACAAAAGCTGATACTGGAAACTGGAGCCCGGCCAAGGAAGTGACCTGACAATAACAAAAAGGGACCTGACATTCAGGTTACTCATTACACCTGTGGGACGCTCATTTGTTCTTGTGTGCTACTTCTCCACGCTGCACTGAAAGGAACGCTCTGCTAGCCCGTTTGAGAGAGTAACAGCTCTGTCATGAAATGCTAAATACTTTCAACGCAAGCAAAATGTGCTGAGGCCTCACTCATCCTTAAAAGCAACACATGTGTAATCTTAAAGCCCTTTTTAAAGCCTTACATTATCACTAACTAGCCAGCAGGTGCCAATTACACAAACAAAGACTGCATTGTCTCAGTCTCCAAACATAAACTCATTATCAGGTTGAATTTCAAAGTCTAGCTTTTGATTAACTCCTACATATCATGACTGTTGAAAAGTATTGCTAACTAATACTGGAGAGAAATTTGCTGAATGCTTATGACAGGCAGACTTCAAGGTAAAATGGTCAACATGTAATTACTGTGAAAGGCACCAAAACATGAAGTATCTACAGTTCTTCCCTCCCATAAATCATAAACAAGTTAAACTAGCACCTGAAGTTCAGAGTGAGTTCTGCAGTATCTCCAGTTTTGGATTAGTTTGGAAGTTTCTAAAGTTTTGGTCCCGTCCTCAGCAGTGGCTGCAGGATTATACATGGAGTTAAGTTGAGCAAGAGAGGAATACAGAGTGAGCTGATCACACTGCAGGCACAAAGGGAGCCACTGTGGGAGCTTCCAGCAGCCTGGGCTTTAAATCGGAGGGACTGAGGCCTCTCATCCAGCCTTTGAACAGAAAGTTTTCCCAAGAGCTTTTTAGTGAGGGGGCTCCTGGGCTCTGGGAATCGGATGTGAGCGTGAGTGTGTGTGTGCATGAGTGCATCCACAGAGAGGGCTTTGACTCTGACAGACATTAATCTAGTTCTAATCCTTTTTGTTGTGAAGAATTATTAATCAAGACAAGCACAAAGTGGAATTGATCTGTTACATAATCGGGGTTAGAATATTCACATGGAGGAATGTTGCGTAATCAGCAACATTTGACAGCTATAAAAGGCCTCACAATCACAAACAACACATTTTAGGACGAGCAAGATCAAAACGCTGGTTAGAAAGCTGCCAGATTATTGGTTGTGTTGCTGGTGGCAGATTAAAATACAGTAACTGTGCTGTGAAAGAGGATCAGGGGTCACAAGCTGACACTGACCAAAAAGGGATGTGATTGGAGGGAGTTTCACTTCCACACTGCTAAGATGACAAAATGTGCTCCAGCATGAGGGGTTTAGCACTAATCTGTAAAAATGATTATGTTAATCAGTTAATCTGATGATAATTCATCATCATTTGGTCTATTTAATGTCAGAAAACAGTTAAAAAAATGCATGTTCCTAAATCCAATGGCGGACGACTGGAAATCTAGTCTCAAGCAACCAAGAGTCCAAACCTAAAGGTGTTTGGTTTGTTGCTGTTAAAGCAGCTTTTAAGGCAAAGAAAAAAGATGAATCAATATTTGAGAAGCAACAACTAGATAATTTGTCTTCATGCAAAAGATAAACATCATAAACTGATCATTTAAATCCTCCTTTTGCAGCTTTGTTATCAATTGAATTCAACAAAACCTGCAAGTTTTATAAAGGAATATAGGGATCATTTTGAAAAACAGTATTAAGATTTCTTTAGGAACACTGCAGCAGGTCAGCTTAAACTATAATGCAATAACACCTTGGCATGTGCATTCACAGAGGAAGGCTTCTGGATGATCAAATTTAAGTTAAAGCTAAGAAAGTTGGCAGACTAAGCTGAAATATAACACCCAAAGGTGTCTACTCCAAGCTGGCAGCACAGGTGAGGCAAAGATCAAGGCCAAAACATAGCACACTTACAACCTTGGCAGATCAATGACTTGCGCTTGATAGTACTTTTTATCAAGGTGACACTCTCCACCCACTGGGCTGTTAAGCCGCTCTATTGCCCTCAGGAGGGTTACTATCGTGAGGCTGTGTCAAGGAGAGAGAGTAACACAAATTCTATCTGTGATATTGATCGTGAAAGTGAATGCAACCCTGTGCGAGACAGGGACAATCATGGGGAGCTGCTTCCCCCACTGACCCTCTCTGAAGGGGGGGGGGGGGGGCTGCAGAAATAGCACATGCCCCCCTCCCCAGAGATCAATAAAAGAAAGGGAATTGTTTGTCACCTCATGGGTGCCATATGAGCATTCTCCAGGGTGAGGCTGGTCATACAAAGGAGCAATTTTCTGCATGCACAAAGCAGCTATTTTCCAGTTGATCAGAACAGACTCACTCCTAAATAAAGCTCCTTTGAAGGCACACACACATAAGAGTACAGTTGGCAAGAGTGCAAGCGCCAGGATGTAGGTTAGCAGAGTAATCCTTCTGGCCAGGGTAAAGATGTCAGTAGGCTAAGGCTGCCAGATCACACCCAAAGACAGGGCTTTTGAGTGTGTATGCTATATGTGGGCTTATATGCAATGGAAACCAGAAGCCTATTTTCAGGTTTGTAAAATGGAAAGGCTGCATGGAATGACAAAAAAGCAAAATAACACATAATAAAACATGACATAAAGTAGGTAAGATCCCAGCTCAAAAGTAAGATCTATAAATAATTAACTTTTTGGAAAATGTTACAGTCCATGCAAATGTTAAAGCTCATACTAAGGAAGGCTATCCCTTGTCTATCATTAAGCTTACAGTGAAAGAAGCTCTGCTGGACCTCCTAGAGCTCAGCCGATTAGGAAAACGAACAGGCTGCTTGCAATCGCTTATACTTAGGATATCAGGCTCATCAAACATCACGCACTGTTGCCTCAACGCGTAAAAGCGCATAAGACTGGAGACGGATATGTGGATAAAACTGTGAATCTAAATATAAGTGTGCACTGTAAAAGGAGAAGAGAAAGAGGCTACGTGTAACCTCGCTTCATAAGCCGGATAGCATGATTCCTTACCCCCCTCTCTTTCTTCAGGATCCACAGATTGTCCTTCTGTATGCGCTTTTTTATTCCCAGCGCAGAAGCTAAATCCGACACAATGTTGCGCTGAAGTTTAGGTGGATTCAAAGTCCTCCTGTCGCTGCCGAACCGCTCCCTCTCAGGTGGGACGTGGTTTCTGTGTGGTAGCCATTGAGACAAATGTGGGAAGCCGTGCATTGAGCTTTCTACTGGAACAATAAAGAGCGACTCACCGCCTCCAGCAGCACAGGCACCCCGGCGCTCCAGAGTCAGGCTGAGGGAAGTGCAGCCAGGGCGGATGAACAGCGCCTCTTCATGGGCGCCTCTGGTAAAGGCTCTGTCAATGCAAAAGGTTAAAGTTTGGATCAAAAATAGACTCAGGGTAACTCACCATTATATACTGGATATGCAACCCACAATAACGATATTATCGCGATACAGCGATACTACAATAATGGCACAGGATAACCAAGACCTCTGATTAACTGAAGAGAAGAAGGTGCAGGATTAATGTCTAGTGCCACCATGAGGAGTCATGATGCAAGAGTCAAATTGGAAGGGAACCTAAGAAATAGAAACCTCTAAATGTATCACAAGCACGATATATTGCAGTGTACAATAATTGATAGTTTTGAAATATACATTAATTGAAATGTGTGCTGCCAGTAGGATAATGTTAATGTTGCATAATACTTAGTTGGAAATAAAGTAAGAGAGTGTGACTTTTACCTATTTTTTACCTTATGCACCATGTAAAAAACAAAAGTCCAAGGTCAAGACTTTATACCATATATTTTATAATAAATATGTTTCTAAAATACCAAAATTTAGTAACTCAAAATTAGTCTAGAAATTGATCAACTTTGTCAAAAGGAAATATTGTAGTCGTCATCAATTCTATTCTTTTTTTAATAGTAATGCCTCCAAGTACTTTATAGAAACACATTTGAATGAAAACCTATAGCTATCATGTAATATTAGACCTATACAGACACACATGAGACAATCAATCAATCAATTTCATTTCACTTTTCATACAATGATGATGTAACACAAAGTGCTGTACATAAAAAAAAAAACAAGGCCCCACAATTCTTTTGTAAGGTTAATAACATGATATATGTTAAAAAGAAAATCCTAATAATAATGATACAAATAAAATAAATAAATAAAAGATAAAAGTATATAAATTGCTGAAGGAACTGAGGAAACGCTGTATTGATATCTTGATGAGGAAACACTGGAGGAAAAACTGTAAATACACTAGTAAAACACAACAAAATGTTAAAATGCTGAGGGGTATTCTGTAAAAATATTAATTAACTACAATAAATAACTACATAGAAATATAATAATAATCCACATTAAAATGAAATAATAAAAATTGACTGAACAAATAATGTATGTGTGTCTATAATAATTAAAAATAGGACAGTATAATAAAAAATGTGACTTAAATTTTAACTAGATAATAAATAGGAGCATAGGACAAAAGCGTAGATGGCCCGTACGGGGATCGAACCCGCGACCTTGGCGTTATTAGCACCACGCTCTAACCAACTGAGCTAACCGGCCACGTTTTGCACTGAAAAAACATTAATATATAAACACAATGATGATTCAGGTGTGTGAAATGGTTAGTTGGCTTAATTAAGTTCAACCAGTTCAGTTAGCAGCGACTACAAGCTCTCTCTTTTGACCTCTAACTTATAATGAAATGAGTTCCAAAAGCTAGCAGACAATGTTAAACAACCTATTCTTGATAACATTTTATCAAAAAGCAACTTTAAAATCAGGAGGGACATCGTTTCTGACCTAGCTGTAGCAGCAGCAGCAGGGTCCGTTACCATAGTTACCCCAGAGAGAGGGCGAGACTGATCACGTGACGCAGCAAGATGGCGGCCACAAAGTAGAATGGATGTGAATGTGAGTATTACCAGCTAACCGTTACATGGAGAAACCTCTGTTTTATTACACATTTATAACACAAGTTGTGTTTATTATTAAGTTATTATCTCAGAGCTTGTGTTTTCTTATTATTTTAATATATTAAACATTCATTAGCTCTGTTTTATCCGCCCTCTAAGTAAAGTAACGCTGACCCAACCCGCTAACGTTAGCTCCCTTATAATTGAGCCTCATCATTTATTGTTTCTGTTACTCTGCTGTCTTTTTCTGCTTCCAGGGAGGATATACCACACCAAATACTCTCATTTTAATCTATTCTGTCTGTTTTCTCTCCAGGATTTAAACTAAGCTGGTCCGCTTTTATCAGGATATCTGGATCTGCTTGTTAATTGTTCATCTTCATCATATCAGAGAATCAAGATGGCCTTAAATGTCTTTGGTAAGCTGCATCACGCCTCAGATACTAGCCTTTGTTCCCTTTTTATGTGTGTTTTGCTTTCTTTGCAACATAATTGCAACATATTGTCACTATATGTTGTTTATTTACATGCATTTTGTTAAAATAATGTCATGTTACTAGATACTTTAGGCATTTAATCAAAGCAAAACTGTATGTTCTTCACTTAAAAACACTTAAATAGTTAATTATTACAATGTTGTACTACCTATCACCTAATGTACTGTATGCTTTATACATTTCATTCACAAATTAATACAAATACTATGCAGATCAAGTTTTTTTTTGCACTCAATCCATGTAATCATGCTATAAATATGTAATATCAATAATTAACTACATAGAATAAACTATTACAAACTCTGAATGAGGTCATTCAGCATTATAATCAATCAATTCCTTAATTACACTTGTATTATGTGTTCTGTAAGTTGTTTTTGACATTTTGCATGCAGCATTAAGTTGCATATTTAGGTTAATGATGTCACTACTTGTATCAGCACTGCAGCAGCATAACCGGTTTGATGCTGTCGACCAATAATGGCTATTTAAAAAGAGATAAGAAACAATCATATGCAGAACTCCTCCCTTCAAATGTAAGGGTTAAGCAGTTCTTGAGACTGTTATGATCGCCCTGTTTCAGGAAGAACTCTATATTTTGATTCAGTCCACACACACTGTTAGTAAGTCAGCAGTGAATATGTTATGTCTACTTTCTTTAGCGAGCGTTTATTTGTTATGCAGCGTTGCCTTGAGAAAAAAGGGTGAGACACTCGCCCCCAGGGGAGGATCTGGAGTTATTTTGAAGACAGGATACCGGGACGACAAGTGTTGAGGAGATAAGGCTTGAGGAGTGAACACAGTGTGCAGCGAGACAGGAAACAGGCTGTTAGTTTTACTCATGCAGAGAAGATGGTAGACGGCATATGCCTGAATTTACAAGTCGGGTGCATACGAATTTCCATCATCACATTAGTGCTTATTTTTAAGAGGAGCAGGATGGTTCTAGGGAAAAGATGAATTCTTCAGCTGATTCCTGGTTTACTTTTGCCATTTTGATGCAAACATCTGTGTTGTAATTGCACACACACGCAGCCTATGATTCACTCATGTCAAGGAGAGAAACTTTTTTGCACTCATTTTTACAAGAAGCTTTAAGTCGAATAAATGCATACAGCACAAAATGTGAACATTCAAATATTTCACAGCAGAGTTCAGCCAAACTCCATAACTGTGCCTGGGGCTGTTAATTATTCTCTAATGGATCCTTACTCTAATATTCATAGCGGTGTTGTTTATTGTCTGCTACAAGGAAACACTCCCATTAGGCTGATAACATCTACAATTCATTTAAGACGTGCAGGCCTGAGGGCTGTGACAAGTCGAGCTCGTGTCTTAGTGTTGGAAAGATAAAACATCGCCGTGAGAGCTCGTTTGCATGAAACTGCATTTCTGCAAAGTGATATTAATGAATCTTTCACAGGTTTTTATGCTTCAGAAAGTAGATTTATCCATGAATTTATACTAAGTGAGGTTTTTGTTGTGGATAAACTCATCATCTATCAATCTCAAAGCCTGAGATTAGTGCGTAAAAATACAAGAAAATAAAGTTACAATAAATGAAAGCTGCTTTTATGCCATTAAAATATGAATAAGCATTTTATACGACAACAGCTCCAGAAAAACTGCACATTTCCCTTCAGCAGTCTCAGTTGTTAGCCCTTAAAATAATGGGATTGCTTCAAATCTGTGCCATCATCCAGCATCAGCTTTACATTAATTAAATCAGCATTCACAAATAGATACCCTGTTTTGCTGATTTAAAATAAGAAAGAAGAAGATAGAATCCTCATCTTTATGGTTAAATTGAAACATGGAAAACAGATCATGTTTTGTCCACTTGAGGGCGACATAGCTAAACAAATCACATTATTTCTCTCTCTTTCTCTCTTCAGATCATGATGAATACCGACCACCAGTGTGGAAATCTTACTGTAAGAATTTCACACACATCTGAATTCTTTCTGAAAGTTTAACTTCATTTGGATATTAATAGAACTCATCTTCTATTGTGATATATTTTGATTTTCTGTGTGTAATCAACCACAGTGTACCAGCTCCAGCAGGAGGCGCCACATCCCCGCAGACTCACCTGCACTTGTGAGGTGAGATAAACACAGACAGATGTTTGTATTGCCTGTCACAGCTGATGTATGAGGACAGAAGAGGAGATCAGTGGGTAGTTTGAAATCCAATTACACATCTTTTAAATTCCTGAACATCACACATTATAGCTTCCAGGAGGTAAATATGTTCACACTGCCAATTAAATCAAACATGGCATGGAGAAAGCCTTGAGGAAGCTAAACATCTCAGTGTGTTTAGAGTGTTTGTATACGCGTGCTGGTGTGTGTGTGTGCGTGTGTGTGTGTGTGTGTGGGTGTGTGTGTGTGTGTGTTTTCTTCTCCTTGGAGACTGCATTTGCTGACTTAGCTCGTCGCAGGTGCCTGATTGTTTTTGCTTTTGTTCACTGTTCCATCTCTTCAGGGAAAACATCTGTTAAGGCGATCTAAAAATGTTGGAACACTGCATCATGTTGGGACAATAATCACTTATATCAGTGAAGAAAAGAAATCATTGTACAGGACTGTTTGGGGCTTTTATTTTGAAGGCCTAATCACTCTCTGTTATACATACTTCAGAAAGAAGGGAGTAGGAATAATGCAAAATAACACATCCTGTGCTTAAATGAGAGGTTGCTTCAAGTTGGGGACATTTGTGTCAAGATCAGTGCAGCATTTGGTGACATTCTGACATTCTATGCATCTAAAAAAATCATTTAAAGTCTGCTGTTGATGCATAAGTAGCAGATTTTTTTCCCTGAAGGCATCCAGGTGTTGCAATAAGTTGCTGATGTCCACTGAATGCCATGCACCAGCACCTCTGCCCCCAGGGGGCGCAGCCACCAGATGTGTGAACAAGGGGGGTCTGAAAGGTTTGGGGAAATCCAGTGGGGATTACAGATCAGAGATTTGGTGTCTGCAGCCCTCTGACAGCTTGTTGGACGTATGAGTGTGTGTGTGTGTGTGATGCTAAATGAGCAGCTGCTGGCTCTCGTGCCTCAGCCTGGTCAGGTAGTGGGTGCTGCTGACCCGGTTAAGACCAGCAGACGGGTAGACAGATGTAGTCCACTACCCCCTTCACCCATCTCCATGTTGTCTGCTGGGAGTTGAGACATATGTAATTTAATGATGCACCAATAAACACTCATCTACGGCGGGTACTTTTTAATTTATGACCAAAATGAGCAGAAGACCCTAAGGTTAGAGTATTATTTACACTCCTCATCATGTTCAAGTCCTGTACGTCTAACAGGCGGTGTCTTTGCCCCCTTAGTGTTGCATGTGTGTGGTGTGTAGACGTTTCACTCTGTACCTTCTTGTTTCATCATGTCATTCAAAATACACCGTACATGCACAAGAGTCGATGTCCTCCTCCACACAGCTTATCTCCCTCTCGGCTCAACGCTCTGCTGTGTGAAGTCAAGGATGTTTGGAGCATTAGTTATGGGTTTTAGTCTGTCTGTCTGTGCCTTGCATGAATACATACAGACCCCAGAGCAGTTCTGGTAGGTGTCCAGAGGTACACATGCATGGCTGATATCAAGAAAGAGCCAACAGACAAACTTATTGCTCTGCTTGAATATGTCTTCCTCTAGAAGTTCACGATATGTATTTATCTCTGTAAAAGGTAGTCCTCCTTGTTCTCTGTATTCACCACACTGGTGTCTAAACATTCCTCACTGTTCTCTCCTCCTGTGTCGGTCACAAGCTCTCGCACACAGCGCCCAGTTTAATATGCAGCGTGGTTTGCCGGGTCCCGGTTGATTTATTGACTCCACAGCAGTTTTGTTGAGAACAACAGAACGTTCTGCTTTTTTATCTGACTCAAGCAATATTCCCTGCACACACACACCAACTAGAGCGCACACACACACATACCCAGTTTCAAGTCTCAGAAACAGGCCACATTGTGTGAAAATATACGCACTTACATAGGATTACATATTCAAACTCCATTCTGTGAGTGTGAACCTGTGTCATTCTTCTGCCCTATTTGAGTTGATCCTGTTTCACAGACTGAATCATGTTCTTCTCCCTGCAGGTGAACAATCGACCTAAATACTATGGAAGAGAGTAAGTAGGACTTGTGTTTTTTGGTGATTTATGTAGGGCACATCACCTTAATTCAGCTCCATATATCTCACAGCTCAGCTGTTAGAATGATTTCATTTAAGTCGGGGTTTCCTGCACACAAAACCTGATTTGTAGGGGGAGGTTTTTAAGACTTTAAAGGAGCATTAAAGCTCCTGGAGGGAGTTTGTAACTGGTTCTCTACTCCTTGAAAAAGCTGGGGAGAAAAGCATTGCTCACTGGATTAAGTATTTCTTAGTTATTCAGAAGCGACAGTAGCATAAACCATGATCTCCCCACAGGAGCTTTAACCTTGTAAATGAAAGTCAGGGAAGAAAAAAAATGTTGTTTTCTTTGGGTTGTAGAAGCTGTTTTAATTACATGTTTCTCCCTTTTACGTTCAGGTTTCACGGCATGATCTCCAGAGAAGAGGCCGACCAGTTGCTGAGTCAGGCTGAAGGCAGCTACCTCATCAGGGAGAGCCAGAGACAGCCGGGCACGTACACACTGGCACTAAGGTTTGTTTATTTCTGTGCAGTTAATGCTTACTTGCAAAGTTAAGCCCTGGAGCAGGGATCCCAATGTTTCATTTGACCATTAACTTCCACTGCTAAACCAAAATCTAGGGAAATACAAGGTCTTATAATTCTTGGTCCATAATAACTGATCAATAAAACACTGCAGGCTTATATCTTCTGCAGATCTTAAGCCACACGAGATCGCTTCCTGTGAATCCCCTGACACTTTGTAATCGTCTCACCTCCCTAACCTCTCTCTTCTCCGGCACGCTTTTGTGTGACAAGGCAAGAAAAAAGAGAAGCCGTGTGAGCGCTAAGCTCCTCCGTTAATGTGCGCCCAGACCCCCAGGTGCAGTCAGGTGTGAGGGTTTAAAGGCGGAAGTCGGGCTTTAAGCCGCTTAGGAGCGATCATCTCTGACCTCACATGGCCCTGCATGCCGTCTTCTGCAGAGCCTGCTCGCCTTAATTAGTCTGTTTTATCTTAAGTCCCACCCACCTTGTTTGCTTCAATGCATGTCAGACCTGAGTTTTACACTTCCTCAGAGTAGGTGCCACACTTTGAAATGGGCGCATGGCATGATTTGAATTTGGTTTTGGGTCAGCGTGCTCTATTCATAGCCACGTCACTCTTCCACCTGCACACTCTCCTCTGTCCCAATCCCTGCGGTTATTATAATTACCTTCCATAAATACCCCCTCATAAACCACTGATGCCGCTTTGGGTCTGCAGAGAAAGAAAAGGTTGGATTTTGGGTTAATGATCTAACTCTGACGCTTTATCTCATGGTTTCATTGTGACCCACTGAGGAGCTGATAACGTGATGATGGCCCAGTTTAGAGTGGGTCCATCAAAGCTCCCTCTCTCAGAATTTGGGACTGTTTAATTTTCAGTGGAGGCGTGAAGAGGAAAAATAAGAAGTTGTTGTTTCTTCTTTTGCAGTATTTCAACACACATCCAAGATGCTTGTTAATGTATGTCACAGTCACAGTCTTTCTGCCAAAGTAAAATCTTCTTCTTCTCCTTCCTTCAAGGTTCGGGAACCAGACAAAAAACTTCCGTCTTTACCATGACGGGAAACATTTTGTGGGAGAGAAGAGGTTCGAGTCCATCCACGACCTGGTCACAGACGGCCTCATCACACTCTACATTGAGACAAAGGTGTGTGTGTGTGTCCACCTGTGGACTACTATCCTTCTAACTCACACTATGACTTCAAATGAACTCACACTATCTTTATTTTCTGTCAGGCGGCGGAGTACATAGCAAAGATGACCATAAACCCGATCTATGAACACGTGGGCTACACCACCCTGAACCAGGAGCCCACTCTGAAGAAGCACCTGCCGTTGAGCCCCGAGGCTCCGGATGGACCTGCTCTGGCCAAAGATGACCAGAACTCTGAGGAGAGGGTGAGGAACACAACCACTAAAGTCATCAGACACATTTCTAATAAAAGATATCGATCTTTGAGAGAGATTCCAGGCCAAAAATCACCTTGCAGTCAACATATGTTTTTGGCAAGGCTCAGGTATCTTTCGGGAGCTGTTTTGAATACAGAGGAGTGTTGGCACAGAGTATCGGCTGCAGTCCAACAGATTTCCCCCTGAGGGAACCCGGCTGAAAGAAGCTCTGAAATTAAACAATTAGAAGACAAATCGAAGCATTTAGCACGTTTCTCTGGGTGGCTGTTTAAAAACTGCTCTGCATATTTTGTTGTGAGTAAATTGGCTGGTATCTCATCAGAAGTCCACAGTGTTATGAAGACCTGTTTCAGTTCAGGAGAGGAGTTAATCCAGAATGTTTGAGGATTTAAACTTAGGACAGTGTGCAAAACAAAGCAGATTTGATCTCTTGACCAGAATGTAGTCACAATCTTTAAACATTGACTAACGTGTATGATATAAAAGTGTGAGTGTTTGGGTGAACCCTGCAGAGAGGTGAATTAAGGCTAAAGGTGAAGAAAGTTACTGTATGCACTGTGCTAGGATGGATGGATGAGAGCTGGTTAAAGGAAAGAAAGAGGAGAAGGAGGAGGAGGAGGATGGATGCAGAGGAGAGATGGCCTCCAGCCAAGGGCTCTGCAGTAAAATTACATAACAGCAGCTTGCCTGCGGAAACCTTCTATCTCCAATCGCTGTCTTCTTGGTATGCAGGAGTCGAGTTTGTTGCCTCCTCATTAGTTTGCATCTTTGAGATGATGAGTTTGTGCTGTGTGTGACATTTCTCTCTTAGATCGTTCTTCTCTGCTGGTGGAGGAGATGCAGATTTGCAGATGTGAGGTTCCTTTATAAAGCAGGGGCGATCTTAGATGTAATCACTGGGCAACATGAAATGTGAATCTGAGTTCTGCAGTTGTGCGTGTGTGCAGGTGGGTGCGTGAAATCGAGGCAGGAGCTGCAGATCTAACCATGCAGCTGCAGTTAAACCCTCAGACTGACATGCAGATACAAACACACACATTCATCTGTCATTAAATCCAGTTAAACAGACAGTTAGCACTTTAAACACACACCGACAGGCTCAAAACAATGTGCAGTGCGCTTATGTGCACCACTACTGAACCTCCTGAGGCCTCGTATGACCCGCAGTGCATGACCGCCTGTGCTACACCCTCATACATCACTGTCTACCCTGCATGCATGTGTGTGAGTGTGTGAAATGGGGGGTGGCCCTGGGTACGTGTGTGCTTTCATAATTGGCTGGATTTGCAGACAAAGCAGTACGGCTCGCGGTGACATTGAGACCGGAGGTGGCTTTTCTTGTAGAGGAGACGAACGCCCACAGACGAGGAATGCATATTTCATACCTTCATTCAGCTTTGTAGTGTTTAGCGGGGGTTAAAGGCGGTTTAATGGCTCCCGCGGGGGTCTTACAGACTCGGCTCAGGTGATGAGTTTTTAAATTTTAATTTTTAAGGCCTTTTGTTGGAGAAGAGGTTCACTGGGCGGTGACAGAACTCAGATTTAGACCTTTAATTTGAGAGAAATATGCACTAACTTGTAAGAAAACATGCCAACCAAATCCAATTTATCAAAACAAGAAATCTCTGTTCCGTCTTTGCATAAAATAAATATTTTTTCAAGCATGTTTACTAAAAAATATCCCAAAGAAGTCGCACATTAAAGCTCATGAAGCATTCCAGAGAGAAACAGGATTAACTGGCTCCCATCACATGTTTGTTTACAGAGTAGTTTGCCAAAAAAAGTCCAAACATACTCCCACCAGAGCCTACACTTCAAAGGCTCCTCTTAATGTAAATGTAATATAAAACACTGCATGTATGAGGAAGAATAAAGGTAGGTTTGGGCTTTTATTTTGAAGGGCCATGTAGGGATAAACAAAAAAACAAACACAGAAACAGCTTTTGTTTACAGTTTGAATAATGAAAGAAATTGGTGAATATTTGGAATAAAGAAACTGATGTTTGTTTAAAAATGAGCAAAAGAATGGAGAGAAACAAAGAGAGGGAGATGTGTGAACGAATGAGTGAAAAAACAGTATTTTTTGCACTTCATTCTTTCCCTCCCTCCTTCCTCCTTTTCTCTCCTGGGACAATCGAGGTGGCAGAATTGTTGTCGAAACAACAAGAGCCGCAGCTTCTGATTGGCTCCCTCTCCTCTCGGTGTGACCTGTTAAATTCATCCATTACCCGTCCTCCTCCTTCTTTCTCTCTCTCTCTCTCTCTCCGCCTCCGTCACCTCCCTCCTCCTCCGCTGCTGCTGCTGCCGAGTGAGTGGAGGCAAAGCAGATTAACACACTCTCATACACGCACACACACACACGCTGAGCCATGTGGGTTGAAGCGCTCACCTACACGAGTCTGGGAGACGAGGATGCACATTCCGCCGCATCAGTCGGGTTGGGAGGATTTTGGGCTCACTTCTGGAGATTTTTAGAAACGTACAAGTGAACTTCACTGATTTATTTAGTGTTTTCGTTTCCTGAGGCAGGTTTTTATTGGCTGGCAGGTGTTTTGTTTTTCTTTTTTGTTATGATCTGGGATTGCAGCATCAGTATGCAGAGCTAATCTGATTGGCTGGTTTTTGTGGTGCTAAGACAGCTGGATTGGTCGTGTGGTTGCCCCTTTATTTGGGATGTTGTTGTTGGATGGAGCTTGAATTTATCTGAGGCGACTGTTTTTATTCCTTTTTGCTTTTTTAAACATTTTTTCACAGATTTCTCTTTTTTTCTTGCTTCGTTTTTGCTGGAAGCCCGGTTTGTTTACAGTTTTATGACTGGGATTTAAGTCTCTAGTGAGGCTTTATTTTTAAAATCAGTGTGAGTTAAAACTACAGCTCCCACAATGCCGAGCAGAGAATCTTACGCAGTAAAGAAAGGTAAGAAGAAGCCTCGCAGGAAAGCCCAGAAGGATGCAGGTCAGAAGGGCTCTTTGTTCACCGCAGCTCTCGGTTTGAATGTCAGCGCCGGTTCCATCCCCTCCCTCCCGGTCTCCGGCAGCAACCCCGATCCGGCAAGGGCGCATGCCCCCCCCAAACCCAGCTCCCCTGCTTCCACCTTCTGGCAACCAATCAGATCTTTTGCCCTTTCGCAGCTCACATCCCTGGTGCGGCGGGCCACCCTGAGGGAGAGCGACTTAGCGCCCAAGTACGAGAAGGTCCACAACTTCAAGGTGAGCTGCTCTCTCTCTCTCGCTTCTTCTTCTTCTGTTTATGTGTGTGTGTTCAGTGATGCTGGGAAATGCTGATTCAGCTCACAGGGTCTTATTCAAATTCACCTCAGAGAGCAGAGAACACACGCACACACACACACACACACACACACACACACAAATATACACACACACACACACACACACACACACACACACACACACACACACACAGAAGGTGAAGGCAGATTTCTGCTTTTAAATTCCACACTTACAGCTTCTATTTAGAGCCTCACATTCACAGATTTCCATTTTACAAGTAGCCATTAGTGAGGAGCACAGAGGTCAGACCCACAGTGCACAGAGCTTATGGGAAATCTGGACGAGCACACACACATGCCCACACACCCACACCCACACCCACACACATACACATACACACACACACACACACACACACACACACACACACACACAAAGAGAGCTCCTCAGTGAGATGGAGGTTATTAGAATTTCATTATGTACTCAGGAGCCAATTTATGAAATAAATGAGCAGATAAAAACTCAATAAACGTCTTTTCAGCTCCGCTATTGTGTCTTCATTGTGCTTCTGCCAGTGCCTGTTATTGTATAATACAGATTAGTGCCAGTCTGTCTTTTTCTCACCTTATTCTACACATTTTACACATCTATTATATGCATATTCTGAGCTGTTACATGAGCGGTTAAGTCTGTGATGGATTTGAATTAAAGCACAGTTTGAATGTAAATGTCTCCTCTTCTTCTCTCTCTCTCTCGAACCAGGTGCACACATTCAGGGGCCCTCACTGGTGTGAGTACTGCGCCAACTTTATGTGGGGCCTCATTGCTCAGGGAGTCAAGTGTGCAGGTAAGAAGAACACAGAGACTTCATGTCGTCCTGCATGTGTGGGGAACACTGACTCACTTTTGCAATCTTTACTTCTTCAAAAGTACAAATGCACCTAAAAGATGCTCCATTCGTCCTCCTCTCGTCGTGCCCATCGTGTTTCGCCTCCTCTTTTTCAGTATGTGACTCATCACAGCAGGCTTAAAGTTAGTCACTTCAGCTGTTGACTCATCTTTGTTGTATCATGGATTTTAAATGTTAAGAGACTCAATGTGGTGCCAAAGAACAGGCTGTCTGTGTGAGGACCACTGTGTTTGTACAGGATGAACTAAGCCTCTGTAACACCTACGTTTTCATCCTTCTTTCACCGACCGACTGTGTTATTTAGCTTCAAGTCTTTCATCTTCAGGACTACATTGTTATGTTGATACTTTCCTGTCTGCATGCACACAGGAGCCTGTTTCAGCCTCAGAGTGGGAGCAAATTTTTGCCCTCAGAGTGTATCTTAATCTGTCTTTTTTCTACTTTCAGATTGCGGGTTGAACGTCCACAAGCAGTGCTCCAAAGTGGTGCCCAACGACTGCCAGCCGGACTTACGGCACGTCAAGAAGGTGTACAGCTGCGACCTGACCACGCTGGTCAAAGCCCACAACACCAAGAGGCCCATGGTGGTCGACATGTGCATCCAGGAAATCGAGGCTCGAGGTGAGAGAAAGCGAGAGTCGGCGTAGGTATGAGTGTTTTTATGAGTCACTGGTTAGATAATGTCTGCACTCACGAAGCAGGATATGTGTGAGGGCTGAACACGAGCAGAATGAAAGTGTGGACGGAGCTACAACTCCTCTCCTCCGGGAGGCGAGGCGTCTCAGGGGAGAGGCTGCAGACGGAGTTTTATGGACTACGATCCAAGAGCTGAGTGAAAATACGGCGGATCAATAAAACTCTTGACTTGAAGCGATTGGACTTGACAGAAACAGGAGAACAATCCTCCCCCACTCCCTCTCACCCTCACCCTCCCTGCTGTTCTCTTTTTTTCTTCTAATCAATCTTTATTGCATCCTCCCCCTCTCCTCTCCTCCGTCTTTAACTCCTATTTGTGTGGCTACTTTGGTTTAATTTATTAGCACTACAGCTGAGAAACCATTTCAACACACTCATTATTGTAGATCACGTTCATATACACGATAACAACCCCATTTGAGCTGTCAATAGTCAGATGTATTGGGGCGAATAACATGTTTTCTGCAGATTGTTGTCTCAATATTCTGATATATTGAACACCTAACATGTGTCCTGTCCTTGTCTCATTCAGGTCTTCAGTCTGAGGGTTTGTACAGAATATCAGGCTTCAGTGAGCTGATTGAAGACGTCAAGCTGGCATTCGACAGAGGTGAGAGAAGTCACCTGAACACCACACTCTTTGGGTTTCTTCTTCAATCTACATCAAACTGATTCTTTTGTCTTGTCCACGTTTCGTCTGATTTCCCTCCATAGATGGCGAAAAGGCGGATATCTCCTCAAATGCGTACGAGGACCTCAACATCATCACCGGAGCCCTCAAGCTCTACTTCAGAGAGCTGCCTATCCCTCTCATCACATACGACGCACACCCACGCTTCATAGAGACAGCAAGTACGTCCTCACACTCTCTGCGGCGTGTTACATAAGACACTGGGATGAATCAGAGAGGAGTTTGGTGGTACTTCTGTAAACTCTAATCTGTGTGTTTGTGTTTGTGTTTTCAGAGATATCAGACCCAGAGAAGCGGCTTGAGGCTCTACATGAAGCTCTGAAGCTGCTGCCGCCTGCTCACTTAGAGACTCTGCGATACCTCATGGCTCACCTGAAGAGGTCTGACTCTCGTAGCTCTCCCTGTGTTACCTTAATCTAGATTGAGTTCTTTAGTCTGATGCTAACGAGCTTTTATTCCCCTTCTTCTCCTCATTCAGAGTGACCCAGTGTGAGAAGGAGAACCTCATGACCAGCGAGAACCTGGGCATCGTCTTCGGCCCGACGCTGATGAGGGCCCCTGAGCTGGACGCCATGACGGCACTCAATGACATCCGCTACCAGAGAGTAGTGGTGGAAACGCTCATCACCAACGAGGACGTGTTGTTCTGAGAGATTTATTACTCTGACCTCCTGAGAAAAAAACAAACTGAAGAAGAAGAAGTGACTTTTACTGGAAAATGAAGAAGAAACGACCCGGGAACTTTACATGACGTGGTTTTGTGAGGAGCGGATGGAATGATATTGAAGAAAACGACTACTTACATAGAGACAAAGAGGAATAATGCAGTGTTTCCATACTTTTACATGTTAAAGGTTTGCAAAGCTTTCATCAAACTTTAGCTAAACACTCAGTTAAACGAACAAAGCGTCTTCTCTCGTCTTTGTTCTCAGATTTGGAACATCTTTCTTGATTTGGAAACACTGCATTATCCATCCATTTGTTGTCTCTTTCTTAAAAAGGATGCCTTGACAATTTAACCTTGTTTTCTGCTCAGCTACCTTCAAAGTATCTAGGGTTACCATTTCACTCTGCTAGCTTACAGCAAGTGTCAACGGTTTCAGTGAAAAGTGCTGCTTTCTGATCAACGTTTTCCTCAAGTTTTTATGTTTAAGAGATTATTTTTCTTTGACTTTTTGTTCTGTAGCATCAAGGTATCCTTTGACTCCTCCTCAAAAGAAGAAGAAGAAGAAGAAGCACTGACTTCCACAGCAGCAGTAGACAGCTGGATGAATGAATGAATGGAAACAGTGAATCACTCATTCCTCTGAATGGAACTTAAGTGACTTGGACCTATTGTGTTATCATTCCTCTTTGAAGAACTCTTTACGTCACAGCTCCCTCATTTTTTAATTGCTTAATTGTAAACATAACCTCTTACATTTTGTAACATCAAATAATTACATCTTTAAAATAACATCCAATAATGGAACTGAAGGAGCTGTGAATTAAACGGTTTAACATGTTTTTTTTCTCCTACAGTGTCCTCTCCTTTCTCTGCCTGCCTGCTTTGGAAAAATATCAATTCAAAGGGAAAGTTTGACAAAATTTCTGCTGTAAAATTGAACCATTGTCTTTGCTTTGCTCCTTTATTTAAAGAACATCTACAGCTTAAATATTTAAAGCTCCTGCAAGGTCTTTGGAACTGGTTTTGGAACTTTGACAGACCAGTAAAAGGAAACACAACTTTCTGTGTACAGGAGCAAAATCAGCATAGATTTGAGGATAAGAGATTTAACTTTTGTCCACAGGGCTTTAATATTTAACACTTGGATTGAATAAGAAACACAATGGCAGGTAGAGAAATGAGAAACACGTCTTCATAAGTGACTTGAACATGAATATGTGAAATGGTGCTTGTATTTTGCTTTTCTATATATTTTTGTATTTCTTCACAGCAATGTTAACAGGCGGATTTTGTGCTAAAAAGTAACACTAATTGAGTTTAATGGCTTGTCTTGATGCTACTCAGTGATAACTTCACTGCCTGTCAAACACTATTATTAATATTAATTAGGATTGAATGTGAATTCTCCCTAAAAAGTAAAACAAAATCATGTATAAGTAACATCAGTGCTTCTCTCTAAACCTCTTTGTACATTTTGTTTTCTTACACTTTGCTGTCACTGTTCACCTTAACATATCCATCTCCAGCCATTTCATCTAACTGTGAAAATCTGAGTAATAATAATGCTTACATACTAACAAAGAAGGCCAGTTTGAGTTATGTTTTTCTACTTTTTGTTTAACTTCCTCAGACTTTGTCTTAACAGAAGTGATACAGTGTGCTTCTTGCAGATATGTGAGCATCACACTCTGGCTGAACGTCACATTGAGAAGTTTCAGCCACTATCTGATGCTATGAAAGCAGTATTAATCTTGCAATGTTGCCAATCATGAGAAATATGAAGGAGTGTGTTAACCAGGATTTGTCTTTTTTTAACTAGTGCCATTTAAAAAGGGTGGAGGTGTCGAGTTAATGCCTTCTGCATGTACACACACCACCTCCGCTAACACACCATCATCCCCCTCTTCATCTTTAAACCCCCATTTCTGTCGGGGGGGTGATTATTTGACGTGTTTTACGTAGCTAAAGAAGAGTCATAGGGTTGTAAAAATCTAAATGGATGTACCATAAAAGTAACATCAGCTTTTTCTAACGTTTTATCATGTTTCTACTTTACATGTGTTCTTATTTTGCCTTTTTTTATGTTGACATGAAGTCGTTTATTCCTCCCTGTTGATCTAACGTACTAACTCCAATGAGACTAACTTGGTGAAAACCTTTGAGCCTTCAGTGATCTGTGACACTTGCTTTTTTTTTTGCATCATGAAATGTCAGTTTTTAATACTCTTGTCATTGCTGTACAGTATTTTCTATATGATTTATGCATGGGGACATTAAATTATTAAACATGGCTCAGTTGGTGCACCTCTCCAGGGTCATTATGCACACGTACATGACTTTTTAACAATTAAAGCAGCTTTTAGTACCTGGGTGTTCACCTGAACAATAAACTGGACTGGTCAGACAACTCAAATGCGCTGTACAAGAAGGGACAAAGCAGACTCTTTCTGCTCAGGAGACTCAGGTCTTTCGGTGTGGAGGGGGCTCTTCTGAAGACCTTCTTTGACTCTATGGTGGCATCAGCCATCTTCTTTGGAGTGGTCTGCTGGGGAAGTAGCATCTCTGCTGCTAACAGGAAGAAGCTGAGCAGACTGGTGAAGAAGGCCAACTCCATCTTCTCTGATGGACAACACGTCACACCCCCTCCAGGAGACCATAACAACACTAAGTAGCTTGTTTAGTGACACTTCTTCACCAGCGGTGTCTCATGGACAGATATCGCAGGTCTTTTCTTCCTGCAGTGGTCAGACTCTATAACTAATTATATATATATATATATATATATATATATATATATATATATATATATATATATATATGTATATATGTATATATATATATATATATGTATATATGTATATATATATATATATATGTATATATATATATATATATATATATATATATATATATATATATATATATATATATATATATATATATACATACATACATATACATATATATGTGTGTGTGTGTGTGTGTGTGATTTTAAGATATGCTTATCTTTTACCTCTGATTTAAATATTAATTGCTAATAACTTTTTAATAATTGTTAATTTATAGGCTCTTGTTTGCTTTATATATTTATTTTGCACTTTGTCTACTCTGTTACTGTAACACTTGAATTCCCCAGTTGTGGGACGAGTAAAGGAATCTCTTATCTCTTATCTTATCTCTTCTCTATTTACTTACTCAGCATTAATTGACAGATCTATTCTTAATTAACTGTCTGAATCAACTTTCATATCATAAAAGCTTTGGCTAGTGCAACAAGGTGACTTCAATAGGCTTTAAACTTAATTCAGTTAATACCTACTTTCCTAACAGGCACTGTAACTGCAGCATCTAAACTTTCCACCTTCATGTTTTGGGGTCCTGATTGTTTTTTTTGCACGTCACGTGACCAAGCAGCTCTTTCCTGATTGGCTATTGTTTAATTGAAGGTGCCTCAATGTCTAGAGGTGAGCTGGACGGTTACAGAAGACGAAGCATCAGTTAGTAACGACGTAATGTGCCTGGAAGATGCTTCAAACTGCATTAAAATCATCTTCATTTATGGAATCATCGACTTATGTGAGTACCCATCACCTTTAATTGATTATATAAGTTATAACGCTTTGTAAAAACCGTGTAAAATGCTCATATAGCATGTGTAAGTTTAAGCTAGGTTAAAGGTCATGTCACGGGCAGGTGACCTACCTTGAAGGACAAGCTGTAGATGCTTATTACACCTTTATTAACAGGATAGTGAGTCTATAACTTGGTTTTAACGTCGAATATGAACATGTTTTCTGCAGTTTGACGACATTAAAGTTTAGTAGATTAACTTTTTTAACGGTTTGATATTTTGAACATGGTCAAAATATTACTCGTGGTCTTTCTAACTGAAAAGATGTACTTTAATATAATATCTCAAATAGATGTAATTCTGTGTACGCTGCAGGTGTAGTGACAGCAGTGGACGCTAGGGTTACTCGGTCACATTCCTGCTGCGTCACATGCTAGGCGCTTTGGCTCCACCTAGTGGACAATTAAAGGTACTACAACAACAACACTAAATACAGCTTTCTCGCACAAGCAGCCTTTGTGGAGCTTAAATGTGGAAACTACAGCTCTTATTGCGTCTTATATACAACGTTAGAGCTTTAAAGTGTTAATCTTATCTTATATTGATTTAATGTTACCGGATAGGTAACACAGCACACACAGAGAGCGCCATATTCGGGGCGGATTTTTAAACACTTCCGGTAAGTAGTACTCTAAGGCCTCGTTGGCGCAGTAGGCAGCGCGTCAGTCTCATAATCTGAAGGTCGTGAGTTCGAGCCTCACACGGGGCACTTGTTTTGCATTTTAACACATTTTTTTACTGTTTCGTGATTGATTGAATCAATTTTTGTCAAATGGGGAAAAAAAATAATGCAGCAGAATGTCTTTTTTTTAGTGTCTGAAGACAAATATATGTCCAATAAACTGCTTTTGCATAGTATGTGAAAGACTCATAACTGTGTAGCTACTTCTATTGCTAATCAGAATAATAAGTCTGATTTTATTTGTAGAGCACTTTTCAAAAACCAACTTACAAAGTGCTTTACATGGGCTGCAAAATAAAACAGGCAGATCATAGTCAAGATAAAGATAATAAAGCCTGTTTTAAAATACATAAAATTCCCCTTAAAAAACTCTAAAGGAATACAAGTATTTTAAAATGTGTTTCTTAAGACAGTCAGAATAAAATAAAGTAAAATAAAATTCAGATAAAATCCAGGAAGGCTCTGCAATAACAGTATTTTTTAAGCAGGGATTTAAAAGAGCTCACTGACTCAGCAGACCTGATCTCCCCGGGCAGATGGTTCCAGAGTGTTGGACCCCTTTCCTTTTCTTGTTTTTGTGTTAGGAATGCACAGTAAACCTCTGCCTGAGGATCTCATTGCACTCATCGGCTCGTAGGGTAGTAAAGAGTCTGCTATAGCTCGGTCTAAGTCAATGTGGAGCTTTTAGAAGTAATCAGGAAAATCTTTACCAGCATTTGACCACTAGATGGCATTCACTGCTTAGTTATGTGTGGTGGTCTGATTGAAATGATCTCTGTCTTGTTTGAGTTCAATTGTTAAACATTACATGACTTAGCCTGGTTTATAAATAGATCATTCTTTGCTGTGTTACAAGCCCGGCTAGCTCAGTCGGTAGAGCATGAGACTCTTAATCTCAGGGTCGTGGGTTCGAGCCCCACGTTGGGCGCACAACTTTTTGTTTTTGCCGCCTCATCTTAAAACTCACTCAACACAAATCTTTTCTCCTTTAGGTTTATTTGACTTTGTTACATTGATTTTGTATGCAGTCATTGATATGCAAAGGACTGAAGTCTGGATTCCTCACTGTGAACGGGCTGCTGTGCTGCATTCCTTTGCTGGTGTTGTATCTGTTGTTTCGTTCCATTTCAAAAATTCTTGGGTTAGGAGAGCTTATATGTAAGCATTGGTGGTTCAGTGGTAGAATTCTCGCCTGCCACGCGGGAGGCCCGGGTTCGATTCCCGGCCAATGCAACATTCCTTTTTATTTTTACTGCATTTCCACTTCAGTCGTGTAAATAAGAAAACACACTCTCCAACCTTTACAGGATGATATAACAGTTTCAGGATTGTTTTTAGCTGTGAGTTTATAATAGTAGTAGCAATGCCATGTTGTGACACTGTTTTTCAGTCCTCTTGTGAGGTAGAGGAACAAGTATATAAGTGGGAGTTATAATTTTTGATTTACAGAAGAACTAAAGCTTTTATTTCAACCTTTATAACGAATGGTACGCAAAGAAAAGGGTAGCTATACTCCCCGTCGGGAAATCAAACCCCGGTCTCCCGCGTGACAGGCGAGGATACTCACCACTATACTAACGAGGAGATGTCCAAGCCCCTCCCACTGCCATTTTTGAATGTGCACAATCATTGCTGGATGTGTGAGCATTTGACGATAACAGTTAACTTCCATCAGATCAATGCAAGGTCAGTCTCTGTCCTCTTTGGGGCAGATTCACCAGGGACAGGGTGTTCTTTCTTAATCTGGAAACACATAAGAGATCACATGAGCACCTCACTTAAGGTAGGACATCCCCCAAATGTACCTACTTTGTCTTCTTCCAACCACTTTCCTTGACCTTAATGAAATCACGCCATCAGAAGTTGTCAATCAATTTGCTCATTGTTCTGAACGGCAGAGAGGTATGTCGCTCTGGTTGTTGTTGCTGTAAGGAGCTGTGGGTTCACTCACCCCTGTCCCCTGGATTCTCTCATATTGAAAAAAGGCGAGTGTAGCCAGAGCCTGACGTCGCACCATTCCAGGTTAGACAGAGCAAGATAAGTTATTGTCAACCATTTTACAGCCGAGAACTGGTCAAAGGCCATTTTTCCTTCAGTCTTTTCTCAGTCGTCGTTTCGGGAGAGGCTAATGTTGCGGTATGTAAGCATTGGTGGTTCAGTGGTAGAATTCTCGCCTGCCACGCGGGAGGCCCGGGTTCGATTCCCGGCCAATGCATCATCCCTTTTCATCCCTGTACGCCTTACAGCTTTTAAAATTTTCTGAATGCTCTGCATATACTTACTATTTTGGTCGATTACTTACCCTGGTGTATGGCCTCCTCAGGTTTCAGGTAAGTCATTTATGCAGAAGCTTCACTCTGGCTTCCTGTAGTCTATTTTCACAGTAGAATAATAAGAGTTTTTTTTTTTTTTTAGGCACCTATTTATGCCTCTTTCTGAGCCTCGTTGGCGCAGTAGGCAGCGCGTCAGTCTCATAATCTGAAGGTCGTGAGTTCGAGCCTCACACGGGGCATGTGTTTTGTGGTATTACCTGCCATTACAGGCGTGAGTGTCCTGACGGGCTCGTCTCCTACTTCAATACCCTTAGTTAGCTTATGAGGATGGTTTGTGTTAGTTCTATGTCAGATTTTTTGCAGTTTTTCCTACTAACTGTTTTCATGCATTGTTCCACCAGCGGCCATGTTTTTTGCATGTAAGCATTGGTGGTTCAGTGGTAGAATTCTCGCCTGCCACGCGGGAGGCCCGGGTTCGATTCCCGGCCAATGCAACATCCTTTTCAGACGGCTGTGGACATGTCAAATATATTAGTCCCAACGTATCATGGTGTCAGGCCTCATCTGTTTCAAGTAACTCACAGTTTCACTGTAATTGGTAAATTACCATGAGCTTGAACATTAACAAATTTTCACAGTAGACTAATAGAGTTTTTTTTTGAAGGCATTTATTTTTAGTGTTGTTGTAGCCTCGTTGGCGCAGTAGGCAGCGCGTCAGTCTCATAATCTGAAGGTCGTTAGTTCGAGCCTCACACGGGGCACGTGTTTTGTGGTTCTGCCTTGAATTACCTGCAGTTAGAGGCCTGAATGTCCTGACGGGGTTCTCTCCTTCTCCAAGACCCTTAGTTAGCTTATGAACATAGTCTCTGCTGGTTGTATGTCAGATCTGATCACACAGTTTAACTTCTCACTACACCACAAGGAGGATCACAGGTTGTTGCTGTTCAGTGTTAAGGGGCCTGAGTTTGGGGATATCAACAAAGACCTCAGGGTTTGACATTCACAGTGTCCGGATGTTCTGTTATGGGTTCATATTTGGGCCAACTTCAGATACCTCTGTGGGAGATCTTTTATGGGTCAGGAACCATCTTTCCTACTTACATTTTTCGTGCGTCGTTCCACTTGGGGCCAATTTGTCAGCATGAAAGCATTGGTGGTTCAGTGGTAGAATTCTCGCCTGCCACGCGGGAGGCCCGGGTTCGATTCCCGGCCAATGCAACATCTCCTTTTTTTTAGGGAAGTGATACTGTAGACCTCCTTGGGAACTTTTCCCTGAGAGTCTGCTTGTGTCAAAGTCAGAGAAACTGAAGATACCTATGTGGGAGAACTTTTGTGGGTAAAAGACCAGTTCTCCTCGTTCGTCCTTCAACTTGGGGCCAATTTGTGTGTATGTAAGCATTGGTGGTTCAGTGGTAGAATTCTCGCCTGCCACGCGGGAGGCCCGGGTTCGATTCCCGGCTAATGCAATATCCCTTTTTTGACAGTGTGGAAGAGCTGTTTCAGGGTGGATCACTTGTGCACTGTGGACTTTTTCCATAAATAAACTTTGCCAAAGTTATGCATCTAGGTTTAGTATCCAACAAAGGAGAATGATCAAGATATGACCTCAGCAGTGAGAGCAATCCATTGAAATCCTGGGGAACACTTAAGTGAAGGCTTCAAGGGGTAGAGGAAAGTTCGCTTAGCTACGTTCCTAGATGAAAAAGACGTTGAGTATCCAGCAGAGTTCAGGGTGTAGTGTATAAACCAACTCTCGTACCTAATGGTTGGGATAAGGTTGGTGGTTTGATCCAGGCCACGTACTTGCCCCTTAGCAGAGCCAGGACTCCGTACTAGCTCCCCCTAGACATTGCAAAAAGGGTGCCAAGAAGTAGGACAGTGTGGGTTGGTTATTTTGGTACCTTTTGACAAACCAAACCGTACTGCTGGGTGGAAATGCAGCTTTAGGGTTCTAGACACTGATGAGAACAAGTAATGGAAAAAGAGGACACAGTTAAACACAATCAACACCAAAGAGAAGCATGCATCAGTTCTGAAAATAAAGAGACACACTTTTTACAGGCCTCGTTGGCGCAGTAGGCAGCGCGTCAGTCTCATAATCTGAAGGTCGTGAGTTCGAGCCTCACACGGGGCACTCGTTTTGATTCGTTACTGTGCACATGACTCAGATGGTCACTTCTTGAGACATGAGAATAGCACCACAATAATTAGCTGTTTTTGTCTTGCTGAATGAGGCTCAGCTGGGACATATCAATGCTTGGACACTTTGAAATCCTTGAAGCTGTTTGACTGGGTGAAAAAAATCTGTCTTGCCCTTTGCCTTACTCTCTCTGTCTGCAAAACAGCACGGATTAATCAAAAGGCATCCCTCGAACAAAGAGGTTTTTAAGAAGAGAAGTAACAGAGTAAACAGTCTGATTCCACTGTGGGAGAACTTTCATATGAAGGACCAGTTCTGTTTTCGTGTATCGTTCCATTTTTAGCAGTATGTGAGCATTGGTGGTTCAGTGGTAGAATTCTCGCCTGCCACGCGGGAGGCCCGGGTTCGATTCCCGGCCAATGCAACATCTCCTTTTTCCTTTTAGGAAAGTCATACTGTAGACCTGAATGTATCACTTCTCCTTGGCAACTTTTCCCTGAGGGTCTGCGTCTCTAAGTCAGAGAAACTGAAGCATTGATGTTGTGGTCATGATACATTGTTGTTGTTTTGGTGTAGATCCATTCCTACAGGGGGAAGACATGATAATGAACGATAGATGACAAAGATCGAGTTAGGAGCATGAACTAGTTTTAATGTTGACTGGCAGAAGTGATGGGATCTAAGCCACCTTGTTTTCTGCCCCTGCGCAGAGTCGGGACCATATACAAACAGTTGGAGCCCACGCACACTGGACAGCTGACAGTGAAGTATAAAGATTGTTGGGAATAATGGGAAAGGGAACAAAGAAGTGATAAATACTCCAGGAAAAGGTGCATTTTTTTCGAAAACCATTCATAGTGGTTTTCAGGCCTCGTTGGCGCAGTAGGCAGCGCGTCAGTCTCATAATCTGAAGGTCGTGAGTTCGAGCCTCACACGGGGCACTGGTTTTGATTCGTTACTGTGCACATGACTCAGATGGTCACTTCTTGAGACATGAGAATAGCACCACAATAATTAGCTGTTTTTGTCTTGCTGAATGAGGCTCAGCTGGGACATATCAATGCTTGGACACTTTGAAATCCTTGAAGCTGTTTGATTGGGTGAAAAAAATCTGTCTTGCCCTTTGCCTTACTCTCTCTGTCTGCAAAACAGCACGGATTAATCAAAAGGCATCCCTCGAACAAAGAGGTCTTTAAGAAGAGAAGTAACAGAGTAAACAGTCTGATTCCACTGTGGGAGAACTTTCATATGAAGGACCAGTTCTGTTTTCGTGTATCGTTCCATTTTCAGCAGTATGTGAGCATTGGTGGTTCAGTGGTAGAATTCTCGCCTGCCACGCGGGAGGCCCGGGTTCGATTCCCGGCCAATGCAACATCTCCTTTTTCCTTTTAGGAAAGTCATACTGTAGACCTGAATGTATCACTTCTCCTTGGCAACTTTTCCCTGAGAGTCTGCGTCTCTAAGTCAGAGAAACTGAAGCATTGATGTTGTGGTCATGATACATTGTTGTTGTTTTGGTGTAGATCCATTCCTACAGGGGGAAGACATGATAATGAACGATAGATGACAAAGATCGAGTTAGGAGCATGAACTAGTTTTAATGTTGACTGGCAGAAGTGATGGGATCTAAGCCACCTTGTTTTCTGCCCCTGCGCAGAGTCAGGACCATATACAAACAGTTGGAGCCCACGCACACCGGACAGCTGACAGTGAAGTATAAAGATTGTTGGGAATAATGGGAAAGGGAACAAAGAAGTGATAAATACTCCAGGAAAAGGTGCATTTTTTTCGAAAACCATTCATAGTGGTTTTCAGGCCTCGTTGGCGCAGTAGGCAGCGCGTCAGTCTCATAATCTGAAGGTCGTGAGTTCGAGCCTCACACGGGGCATGATTTTTAAAAATAAAGGGTTTATCCTGGAACAACAGGCTTCTCATGACTTGATTTTTGTTTTTTAGTCCTATTTCTGTGTTTAAGTATCCTGTGTGTGTCAGGACAGTCATGTAAGGAGGTTTCTCTGCAACGTGCCTCTCCTGTCTAAAGGTCACTTTGGAGTTTTCTCTTCACTCTCTGTATCTGTTGGTGTGATTGCCTCTCAGACATGCTGTACCATCATTGTGGGCCTTAAATGTCACCACTCTGTTTCCATAATAAGGCCTCTGCATGCTCTGAGAGAATGTAAATATTATCACTACAGAGAGAAAAAGCAGATGTATTCATATGAAATTTAACGTCCTGTAAAGAGCAAGTGTTTAAAACATTTCCTCCTGTGTTGCAGACATTACCTCAAGCCCTGAAGACGAAGACATTGAGGCGGGAGAGGAGATGGAGAGAAAGCCAGAAAACATCTGCATTACTTTACCTGAAGGGATAAGGAAGAAAGTTATGTAACACATGGTCTTTTGTAGAGGAATGTCCAGAACTGGTACTATGAACACCAAATAAAACAATGTAAAGGGAAAATATGCAAACCTAGCAATCTCTGTCCCATTTTCTGTTGTTGCAGACAGTTTCTGGCTCAAGAGTGATGCCACCACCGAGTGCGTGTCACAACCTTCAAAAACCGACGTCATTGAACCTGCAACAAGCATCAGTGACGGCAGCTCACGCTCGATCTGACGGGATGTTTGATTGCTGATTGTAAATATTTTCCTAAAGCACAGAACGCTCTGTTTGTGTCAGTGTTGTTAAACTGTGAAACATCACTGGAGTCTTTGGGTGTTTTGAAAAGCGCTAAATAAATAAAATGTGTTATTAAGGAGTAATCAGTTTGAGGAACACCCTGAACCTGACATGTAAACAGAACAAAGTTCAGCTCCAGTTTTATTGTGATCTACCCATGTTTTCTTTGTGTTTGTCTGTTCAACACACACGTCAGTTTGTTTTTATTAAGTGCTTTAGTGCTTCTATGTATAATCCCCTTAACTTGATAATTTGTCCGCAGGGGCGCCAAAATCAACCGTAACAGGAAGTTTCTCACAGGAGCTTTAACAGCAAGAAACAGCCTCTTTCACAACATTTTACCCCAGTGAGTGATACACATGACTATTAACATGATGATGTTAGACAAACACTGCTTTATCATGTATGTATCACTATGTTGGTATGATCTACGTCAATAAACTTGTATCCAATGTGCTTAAGTTCTAAGCTTTATGTAGATTATTAATATTTAAATTGACGCATAAATTACAGAGCGCTCCCGTCTGGATCCAAACACGGCCTAAATGTCTTATCAGTGGAGGCTGCGGTCGCTCAGAAACGCACCGGACATTCAGGTTGAACGTTTACAGAAAAGCATGGCTTACATCTCTCTATTTACCTTCTGCAGTTTCAACATTACGCAACCTTTGGAATCAGACTTCAGAGTGGAACTTTCCCAGAGCCCGCCCTCCCCTTCAGGTGCATGTGATGTGTTTATGAATAGCCATGATGCTGACATGTTGGAAGTGCTCTGACAGGCGTGTCTCAACTCTTCCTCCCCTTCACTCTGGCAGCACATCAGTCATACCTGCTGTTATATGTTGAACATGTGATTTTGTTGCCAGAAGGCAGGCACATAGATTGAACTCTGAGTGGGTTACTGAATCTTTATAGGAGGGTCCGTATAGAGCCTTTAGCCTGGAAGAACAAGCCGGCCCTATACGAGACAAGGGATCAGCTCTGTCTTTGTGCCTGGACTTGTTTTGCTTGATATGTAATCAGCAATGATTGGCTTATGACCCTGCCCATCAAAAGGCGACTTGAATACACAAAGCTCTGACCGAAACTTCCCCAAGTTGCAACAAACTGGACTTAATAAAGGGAAATCTCTCTTTGAGAACCATGTGAATAGAAGCAAGTTGAATTAGCTTATAATGATCAATAATACATATAATCAACTTGGAAAACAACTGTGTTTGGAGTAGCATCAAAGACATCAATCAATACAGTGTAGTTATTACATCTGGCTCCCATCTAATAGCAGCACTTCCCAAAACAGTGGTTTCCAAGAAAATAAATAAACACAGCCCCAGAGACTGATGATGCCTTCAATTGCTCTAAAAAATACTGTAAAATAGTCAACTCTATCATAGACAGATGGATCAGATAGAAGTGTGCATAGCGTTTATATATATCTGTAATATTTGCCATATTTATTTTATTATCATTACTATTATTATTGTTATTATAGGTTTTAACTATGTAAGTACATTGTTTTATTCCCCTGTCCTGTGTTATAAGCTGCTGTAACAAAAGCAGGCCTACCTCGGCCTCCCTCACAAATCCCTCCATAAATTCCAACTGGTCCAGAATTCAGCTGCCCGTATCATTACCCAAACCCCCTCCATCCACCACATCACTCCTGTCCTCCAACAGCTCCACTGGCTTCAATTCAAAGTCCTCCTGTTAACATTCAAGACCATCCACAACCTCGCCCCCCTTTATTTGTCCGACCTCCTCCATGTTCCCACTACCTCCCGCTCCCTCAGATCCTCTTCCTCCATACACCTGTCTGTCCCCTCCGCCCATCTCACCACTACGGGGTGCCAAGCATTCAGCCGCTCTGCTCCCTGTCTCTGGAACTCATTGCCACCTCAACTCAGAAACACTGATTTTTTTCCCCCATTTCAAATCACAACTCAAAACATATCTGTTCAAAACCGCCTACTCCATCTGACTCCAATTGCACTGTCATTTTTGTTATTGTTTCTATTTTTTTCTTACTACTCTGTTAGTTTATGTTGCTTTCATTTTGACTTTGATTTTGTTTCCTTTAATGTAAATTTGTGTATGTGTATATATATATATATATATATATATATATATATATATATATATATATATGTGTGTGTGTGTGTGTGTGTGTGCGGTGTCCTTGAGTGCTAAGAAAGGCGCCTTTAAAGAAAGAAAGGCGTCTAAAAGTATTATTATTATTATTATTATTAAAATAATTTCCCCCATTTGGAGGATCAAATAAAGTATATCTCTATCTCTAAAAGCTTAGAACACATTATTAATAAGAAACAAAAGAGTAACGTGAAATAAAAACGCTTTTATAACAATATAAACAATTCACTTCACATTTATGCGCAAAAAACTCAATGGATTGTGTAAATTCCAACTTCACAGTTGAGCCTGAACGTTACACAAGTATAAGGAAATGGGCCGACGTGCACATGCGCAGTCTCACTGTTTGCATTCCCCCTCCCTCTGACTGACAGCCCGTTAGCTGCTGCTGGTCACCGGCAATGAGACAGCAAACACGGACTCTGTAAGGCGCATCGAGATGGACTTAATGAGCACTTTCCACCACTACAAAGACGGATACTACTTACAGGAGGCTGTGTGAGAATATTAGAGGGAGTTTGACCTTCGGAAGGTGTGTATTATTCTGCTTTGGGAGAAAGGAGGCTCGACGGCGGTTGGCTTCTGCGACACACACCGGGCAGCTAATCAGCGTCCACATCCAGTTTAAAGACCTCTTGTGAGCATCAGGACCATCCAGGACTAGACTTATTTATTCTCTCTCTCAGCTGTGACACTAACAGAAGACATAAAGAAGCTGTATATATATGTGAGCCAAGTTTATTTGAGCCGTTGCTAATCCAGAACAGCTTCCAGCTAACGAGCTGTTAGCTTAATTTCGCTTTCTTTGTTTTTTTTTTTAATTTAGTGTTTAATCTCGATTTGTGTATATTAAGAAGAGGGATTACATATATAAGCTATAATTTCTGTCTTGAGAGGTTGATTTTAAAGGACATAAATCATCTGACTTCTCACTTATGGCTCTGCTGACCTAGCTAGCTCGCATCTGTAAGCTAGTCTCCTCTTTGGCCTTTGCTAACTCCTTTAAGGACGAGAATGCACCATCAAGACTTCTCTGGAGACCCCCAGGGGTCTGGGAGCAGAAAATCATCCTTCCACTTCAGGAGGGGCAGCAGCGGGGCTTCTGGAGTCAGCTCGGTTGATGACACCTCAGCCCAGGCTGGATCCTCCTCTCCTGGACTCCACCACCACCAGCAGCAGAACCAGCAGCAGCAGTCCCAAGCTTCTGCTGGAGCCCAGGTGAAGAAGAAGAGTGGCTTCCAGATCACCAGTGTCACATCAGCTCAGATCAATGTGAGCGGTAACAACAGTTTAGCAGACGACACAGAGAGCTATGATGACATGGATGAGTCGCACACAGAAGACCTCTCCTCCTCTGACATGCTGGATGTTTCAGTCTCCAAGGCGACAGATACTGGTGTCCCCGAGAGAAGCTCCTCTGATGAGACGTTGAACAGTCTCCACGGGGTTGACACACCTGGACTCGTGTCGCCCAATGAGCCCCTTCACCCTCATTCCATCCCCCAGGGCTCCCAGCAGCATGCCTCTATGGTAAACGGGACCCTGCCTCATCATTATTATCCTCAGCCCCACCAGCATCACTCTGACAGCCAGGGGGGAGGTGAACCAGCTCTTCCGATTGCACCTTTGGCGACTTCAAGCCCAGCGATGAAAACTGGGTCCAGCCTGACTCAGAGGCCGGACAACACTAAACCTGCAGGTGTGACAACCCAACCTTTAGCCGCTGTTGTTGGTGTCACAGCCGGGGATCCTCAACTACAAGGTGGTGTGAACATTTCTAACATATCTGCTATCTCTGCTGCTGCTGCTTCATCTTCTGACAACACTATTGGGACCGGGCAAGGAGGAGGAGGACAGGGCCCGTCTGCTGCTACTGCTCCCAACACTCAACCCCAGCCCACCCAAACGCAGGCGGCCACAGGCTCCCGTTTCAGGGTGGTCAAATTAGACACTAACTCTGAGCCGTTCCGCAAAGGACGCTGGACTTGTACAGAGTATTACGAAAAGGAGGTTCCTCATCAAGCGACAGCTGAGGCGCCAAAAGGTGCAGAGGTGGCTGCAGAGACTGAGGCGGGTAATACTGGGATTAATCAGGGAATACCTGCTGTGCAGCCGCCTCACACACTGCAGCCGTACCAGCAGCCAAGCCAGGATTTCACTAGTCCACAAGCCATGCAGAGCCCTCCACAAGGGATGGCCCAAGCCACTCCTCTGGCCTATGTTTCACCCCAGGAGATGGCTGGAGGGGCTCACATGCAGAAACCAGCTACAGCTGTACCACAGACGGGTGTAAGTCAGCCTCCCCCTGCAGTACTTCCCCAGCAGCTGCCCTACGCCGTGGACCCCCACCAGGCTCAACCTCAGGGGGGCTACCCTGGACCCCAGCTCCATGGAGGAGTCATGGGCCTTGGGAATGTCAGACAACCAGACTTCATCCAGCCCACTGCTCCCTTCCAGACCCAGGTTCAGCCTCCACCACCACATGTTACAACAGGACTTCCTATAACACCTGTCCCAGGGGTCCCAGTCCAGCCAGCTGTCGGCATTACCCAGCAGCTGGCTCAGGGTCAGGTGGCCCCACCTGCACAGGGAGCATTCACCGGACATCCACAGACCCTCCCAGCTCACCCTCAACCACAAATCCAGCCCCACTCCACTGCCACAGTCCCGACAGCGCCCATCCACGGGAACCCCTACATGCCTCTCACAGCTGTCCTCCAGCCTCTCCTCGCCCATGGCGCCGCAGCCTTCGCCAACATCCCAGGAGGAGGGAGCTCCTTTAAAGCCTCTCACTTGGAGGACGCACAGAAGCTCCTGCTCCAGCACCAGGGCCTGCTGGGTTTCCCCAGGCTGGGGGCAGCTGCAGCCGGCGGAGAGGGGGCCGGGGAGATTGGCGTCACAGCTGGAACTTTGGCCCACATGGGGATGTCTGCTGAGGCGAGCGCTTTCATGGTCGCCGCTGCTGCAGGACTCAGGACTCAGCATGCTGAAGGAGAGGACGACAGGTGAGGAAAGATTGCATTTCATAAAGTGTGTTTTACAGACGGAGGTTAAAAGCTGCTGTTTCTGAGTGTTCTTGTTCAGGATGTTTGCAGCGTTATTTAAAGATCCCTTTATTGCTGTAATTTTGAATCAGACGAAGCAATCATCCCAATTTTAGAAGCTACATCCACACCAGCCTGCTCCATTCACATCCAGAAATTCAATGTCACATTGGCTCTCTCCCCTGAGGTCACTCTCTGTCTGCCTGCATGAGAGAGGGGGTGAAAAAAAGCTCACTGGACATTGCTGTTGTAAAAATACCAGTGGCTGTAATGGAATAAGAGAAGCTGCTGAGTCACTGAAGGCGCTGGGTGACTCAGCACATGCTCTAACCCCCTGCATCTCACATCTATTTCCATTAGATCAGGACTCTGTGTCAGTAAGGTTACATTTCCAACACGCTACCCTTCTCTTCTCTGCAGAGTTCACGTCTCCCTTCAGGTTTGAGCTAAATCTGATGACTTGTTCCCCCCCTCAGGGACCTGGCAGTGGTTTATTTATGTGCACAATTACTCAATCCTATGTTGCTGTTAGTTTCCCCTGTTTCAATAAGCGGTTACTTAGCTGCAGGTGGTTTCTAAAAACAAACTGGTCGATGCTCTGGAAACACAAAAACCCCTCCCCTGCCCCGTTTGAAGACACAGTGCTGCTCTTTCTTTGCAAGTCTCTACGGACAGAATCAGGAGGTGTGTTGCATTAATCAGACCGAGCCTGCCTGCCTGCAGAGAAGTGGAGCACTGTTGTGGCAGCAGGCTAGTGTTACCACTGTACTGTCCTGTGTTCTGGTTTAGCAGGTGATTCATGTTGTGAGCACAACAATGATGCCTGCAGGGGACGGAGGGACTCTGCCGGCCTCACCCTGCACCCGTGACTGATATAGAAACGACTTCTTTAATACGTGGTCGCATGATAAACACAACAGAACCAGCAGGGAGTTGTAAACACAGGGAAATCTGACTGTTCTTGTGTTTTCAGCTGTTCGGATTCTGTCTGAACTCGAGGAACTTTGAGACACAGGGGGGGGGGGGCAACAACTCCTGCGTTCATGTTGACACAGTCTCAGTCACATTCAGCTGCAGACAGAGCCGAGCTGTTCACTGTGTTGGCAGCTTTTGTCAGCAATCTGTGGCACCCCATCATGACTGTAAGCGTGTGTATGTGTGTCTCTGCATGCCTCCTGTAAGTACGTTTGTGTGTGTGTCGGCCTCACAGTGAATCCGCCACTGTCCTGCAGACCGTGTGTGTGTGTGTCTGCTTTGTTTACAGTCATGCTCATGTCGTGCCACAGTTTCTTTCCGTCTCCTTTTGTTTGTTTTCTCTTTTTAAGTCACCTTCTCTCCCTGTCATTTCTCTGCATGCATGCATTGTTAGCACAGGTTTCCCCCTGATCATCAGACGTTAATTGATTGGTTTGACCCTGATCGACAGATTCAGCATCAACAACTTGGGTTAGAATAACACAAACATCCCTCGTTCTTTCTATCTGTCTGCTTCTTCTTGTCTTAAATGATTACTAGAGTCTTTAAACCCTCAGCTGTCTCTCTCCCTTTAAAACCTGATCTTCACACAGCGTACGTGACCGTCGTCAGGTGGTAAAACAGGGATGTCGAGAGTGGGTGTGTCCGCAGGATTCTGCTTGATTCGATTCACCTGCCGGCTGTGTGCGTGTGCGTGTGTGTGTGCGTGTGCGTGTGTGTGTGTGTGTCAACGAGCGAGCTGGATGTGAGAGTGAGAGTGAGAGTGCTGTGAGGGACGGCGATATGAATCAGGGCTTTCACCGGGGCCCTCGTGCCTCCCCGGGTGGAATTTCAGCCTGCAGGTCAGTGCTGCTGGAGTCATTTGACTGTTGGAGCGCTGCCAGTGTGCAGTGAGAGGAAGACACACACCTGTCAGCTGTCTTAAACCCACTTATGATGGTTTGTAGGAAGAAGTCCCCTTTTGGAACAACTCGCGATGCTGAAACCTTTTGCCAAACTCAACACTTTCTAGCCCCAAAACCTCAAAACATTTCCGTTCCTCTGTGATGAAATCTAGGCTTCATGCATGCTCATTCCTTAACTCATACAACATAGCAGTATTTTGCATTTCACACCCAACAAAACGTCACACATGAAGTGTCACAGAGTGTTTTATGAGGCACAATTGAGTAATTGTGCACTTCATCTGCATGTCGTCATCCACTGCAGCTGTAAAAGTTCGAGGTGCGACCTTTACTGATTACTTGCCTGTAAAAGCTGCACACTCACCACTTCTGTTGAAGTTTAGGAAACGCCTTTTTTTTAGAATCTGAAGGTTTTTACTGCCTCTTAAAGGAGTAAACATGTGTTCTGTGGTTTTAAGGAAGGAATCACAAGTTCTCAGCTTGACTGAGTAGTGCTTTAAAGTTTTTCCCCATCAGTATCCTCTCTCTCTCTCTCTCTCTCTCTCTCTCTCTCTCTCTCTCTCTCTAACTCTCTCTCTCTCTCTCTCTCTCTCTCTCTCTCTCTCTCTCTCTCTCTCTCTCTCTCTCTCTCTCTCTCTCTCTCTCTCTCTCTCTCTAACTCCCTCTATCCCTCTCATCCTCAGCAGGAGTCTGGTCCTGCTGGAGGTTTCTGCCTGTTAAAGGAAGTTTGTCCTCACACTGCTCATGGTGGATTGAGATGAGATCAGACTGGATCTTATCCTGTCTTGATGTTCGGTCTCCATTAATGATTAATCATAGAGGACGGTCTAGACCTGCTCTGTTTGGAAAAGCGTCTTCAGATAATGTTTGTTGTGATTTGGTGCTACACAAATAAAGATTGATTGATTGATTAGAAGTTTCTCTGGATGCAGCAGGAGAGTTTTCTGCTCATGTCTCTTTTTTTAAAAGCTCCAAAAATATTTCGTGACTCGCAGACATCAATCCCTGTTTTAAAAACAAGCACATGATCAGTCACAGATTAGAGCCTTAGCAACATGTTGGCATGCTTTGAGTTGACCTTTTTGGATTTCCAGACACTGAAGCATCAGTCTGTCTTTGTGCGTTCCTCTCTTTCATGAAGTTCACTCGCATTAGTCTCTCTTCAAAGATATGTGCAACGTCACTTTGTGCCTGAAAGCTTCCTCTGTCAATCTGTCGAACGTGTTGCTGAGAACAGTAGTAACTAGGCATAATTCATGTTGTTATATTGACTCAACGTCTGTCAGAAGTGAGCTTTTTACAAAGCAGAGAGAGTGCCCGACGGCAATGTGGACACAAGCTCTGAGCCGCCGTCAAAATGACACATTACAGATTTTTTAGGATTTATGAAGCAGAGAAGTTGTCTTTTCTTCGAGTGCTAGAGTCCAGTAAAGTCACATTGAGTCACTTTTACAAACCAAAGAAGTGAGTCACGGATTAAACTCTCATTTGTGAAGCATTGCTCTTCAAACACACCCTTAGATATGAATGTTTGGTGTACTACTGTACTCATAACAGACGAAAATGAAGTCTGATTCATCCGTGTGAGTGAAACTAAAACAGAATTTGATAATCATACTTTCAACCTTAAAATAAAAGTATAAATCAACCCTAATCTACTCTGACTTCATATATGTTCTATTTTCTGCTGCATTTGTTTATCTAATCTACATAAATCCAGCTTCCTCACGTCTGCACAAAGTCCACATGCCCCCTAAAGAAAACCTCCCTCAGTGATCCATTACTCTGCTTCTGTTTTCATAAAGTCACGCTGCATTGACTGAACCGTAAACCTTGTTATATATTCCATCCATCGGGAGAAACATGGCATTAAAGTAGTCTAACGTGAGGCATGCAACATATGGAGGAGTGTGTGTGTGTGCACGGCTTGTTCTTCTGCCGCTGTAAACTCAAACTTTCTGTACATGTAGTCCTCTCTCATTTCTGGTTGTTATTCTCTGAAAGCAGGGGATGAACTCTGGAGCCTCTCTGCAGACGGGCGCGCTGCTGTTTCTTTATCTGACAGCAGCAGCAGCAGCCCGACACAGATCACAGTAAACCCCAGGTGCTTATCTCAGAGCAGAACCAGCTGTGGGAACTTGGTGTCTCTGAGTACGTCATGCGTGCAGTATTTGAAAGTTCACTCTCTACTCTTCTCTTTATTGCGACGCTGCCCCTCCTCCTCCTCCTCCTCCTCCTCCTCCTTGTGCATGTCAGGAGCGCTCAATCACACCTCCAGCTCGTTAACTAACCTCTGCATTAACGAGATGTGACATCAACATCACGCTTCAGCAGAGAAATCTCCTCCACTGTCACTCTCCTCTCCCCCCACGCCGTACCCTTTGCTCTCCACTAGATGGCAGCGTCGGCTCGTGAATCCTCCCTCCCGGTGATCACTTGTTTATATAACCGTGACGTGCTTTGAGAAGCAGTGACCTAAAATGTGCCTCGCAGCAAAGTGGAAATGTCCTTCCTGCACGCAACGCTTCAATCCAAAACAAACCAGTGGCCCACAGAGAGACACGGCTGCAGAGCGCCTCAGCTGGACGGTTATTGACATTATATTTCCTTACTCAGAGCTTGTAGCTCAGCAGGTGTGCTTTTTTTTTAGAGATGGAGTGTGTATCAGGCTGTCTGAATTACTGATAAATGAGTCAGGTTGTTAGCTTACTCTGGAGGCCTCTTTATTTATACTGCTGCAGAGACTTTGGGTGAAGTTTTAACTCTTTGTGGTCTCGTCAAAGATCATTAAAGCTCCTTCTTGTGTTGATTAATCAGATTTTATGGCATGTTTGTTAAGTTGTGTGTCAGAGATTTTATGATGGACTGCACAGCTGTCTGTAAGGTTCCTGTGGATCCTTAAACAAATGGAGAAACTTGTTTTATTACTCCTGGAGTTGAGTGCAGCAGCTGAGGGTAGGCTGGATTCAGCTATGACTAACCCTTTGACCAGAACTTACACAAAGTACACCGAGACGACTAAGACCGCTCGTAGTCCCGCCTGCTCTTATTTTGCACGTTCATGTAACCATTCATGAAGCACTAAGTGTTGTTAAGTAAGACTCTCCTCTCCACTCTACACTGCGTGCACAATTATTAGGCATGTGAGTATTTTTGTGAATATATTAAAAACTATGTTAACAGTTGTTTTCAAATTTGTCAAGAAGTCAGATAGTGAATATATTTCTTCAACTGTGTGGTCAAAATGATGCTTTTCAAATTACGTTGGCTGTATTTTTAAATAAATGCAGAATCTGCAGAAATGAGCGTGCCAAATTATTATGCAAGTTAGTGAAAAGACATTCAGCTAAAGTGAAAAAGATGCTAGTGTTCATGCATGAGCACAATGGACCGTCACAGGCCTCACGTTATTCCCAGGTGGTGAGGCTTTCAGCAGTGTGTCTGCCCCCTGGTGGCTGGCTGCAGTGTGGGTCAAAAAATCCGTCTCCACCATTCATTTGAGGCGGAGCAACGCTGTCCATTTTTATTTACAGTCTATGATCCAGACATGTCTCAGTCAAAGTGTCCCCAGTAATTAAAGACCTCATAGGTAGAAATAAGACATTTTATTACATTACATTTTTAAAAAGTCACAGACCAACATAAATAGAAGTGATCTGTGGTTCTTAAATTTGTCCCGTAAAGTTTCCCGCTGCTTCAGAGACTTGGCTCTGCATCATGGTGTCCTGACTTCATCATTTATGCATCAGATGTTCAGACACCATCCTGCTCGAGTCCCAGAGGAGATCAGACTCAAGAGGTGCTGCTGTCGGTCCTCAAACCGCATCATGATGTGATCTTAATGCATCCAGGTCACATCATCCCGCCCTGCCAGATTGTTGTTGTGGGGTGGTGGGGTTTACAGGGGTTGCTGCTGCTGCACGGCTAAAGCAGGCGTGCGGGCTGGTGGGTGTCACGTTTGCTCGCCTTGTGCCTCCATGCCGAGCAGCATATTCTTGAAGGGAGTCATGAGCCTCAGAGGGCGTTATATGTGTCCGTGCATGTCTGTTGGCTTGCGTGTTTATGAGTTCCCCCTCCGTCAGGGTGGTGTGTGTGTGTATATGTGTGTATGTGTGTGAAGCAGGAGGGGAGTTTTAATAGTTCAGAGGTGTTTTTCCCCTTCAGGCCACAGGGAATCCTGAACAGAGAGAAGGAGAGGACACATTTCTGGCTTTGACTGCCACAAACGCTCCCCTGGCACCTGCACTTTTATTTTCCCTCTCTTCGTTATTTCTCTCTTTTATGTAACTTCACCCTCTGGGTTCTTTTCACAGAGGTGAAGTCAGTGCACTACACAGGAGAGAGATGTGATACTGCAGATCTTCTCGATGCCAAAACACCTGAAAGAGTCCTGCTGAGCTCACCGCAGGAGGCAACTATACTGCTGAGCGTTTTCTGCTCACTGTAAACGTTTCTTGAGAAAGAAATGACGCCAGACACCTGAGAGCATTACTCAGATTTCATACTGCATGCTTGTGTGAGGGGGGGGATTACCTTCAACTCTTTCATGCAGGAAAAATCAAATCAAGTATTTTTTATACTTAGAAACAAAACAAAAGAATGCAGATCACTTTTAAATCAGCATTTGGTATTTTAGAGGAAGCTGTGTCTCTGTTTAATTTAACTGAATGGGTTATTTGCAGTAATTGAGTAATAGATCTGCAATAGGGACACTTCTATGATAATTATGCTTACAAATGCAAAGTAAGGTGGCGTCTAACGAGGAGCCAGGAGGCTGAAAACACCGTCAGAGAAATAAAACCTCAAACCTTCAACATACAATTGTAATAGCATTACAATAAAAAGATTCAATTCCTGATCATAACAGAGGAACTAGATGGATTGACTTTTCATGGAGGCAAGACATGGATTCTTTTAATCTAACTGAATCATTTTTATCAACACAGAAATCACAGACCAGCTCCGACTCTTCTCTCGTCGTTTCCCTGCAAACGTCAGAACTGCGTCCGCACATATGGTCTCTGCCACGTGCATATGTCATATCATGACATGTGCACGTGGCAGAGACCATATGTGCATCAGACCGTGGATGTAGTAGAGATTACATTTTGCCGGGCGGGTAGCGATGCATCTGTAAAGTAGTGACGACTTGGGACACCGCTACCTGGTGAAACCCTCGCTCTTCTACCTTGATGAAGGTGCGTCATCAGGTGCTGTACGTTCACTGCATCAGCTGTGAATGCTTCATATGTCTCAAGCACTTCTTAGTTGTGATGGAGACTTTTAAGGTGAATTGATGCTTCTTTCCTCCTCTCAGAATATGAAGTTATGGCGCGTATTTTTCAAATGGCAGCTGTGTTATCATCCACTGAAGCGGTGTTAAACATGCACACGGGTGACGCCTTTCTTTGCGCCTTCATCAGCTTGTTGCGGTCACACTTGTGATATAATGGCAGATGACATACCGCCGTCTTTAAGTTTTATTGGCTGCACTCCTGAATAGATAATAAAATTGGCTTATAGTCTCCTTTTTCCAGCTTTTCTTTTCTCTCTTTTTAAAAGACTTTGAAGGCAACACATCAAACTCATCCTCTGCAACATGACCGCCCTCCTATCCATCTTAGAAAAACATCGCCCCCCCCTCCCTGAAAGTGACACTTCCCAGCAAAGAGCCGAGTAAATCATAACAGTTCTCCATCGAGCCAGATGTGTTTGTTCAGTGTCACAACCTCGACCCGTCCTGCTGTTTAAACACCCTGGGGTCTCCGCGTGGCGTCCGCACACCGCAGAGACCCTCCAGTGAAAGTTTCTCAGAGGCTGCTGGGAACATCCTTCACTGTGACAGCGAGCGCGCATCCAACTTCCAGCTTCCTGTGACGCTTTAATGATGCCGGGTTGTGTAATGACAGATTGTGTAACGGCGTTGTGGATTAAAGTTGCAGAAAGGGGGTTTGGAGTTCTAGTTTGGGTGTTTGAAATGTGGGCCGGAAATTATTGATGTGGGCGGGTACAAAGCTTTTATAACTACAAATATATTCCTGGGATTTCTAACAGAAGCTGAAGCAGAAGGAGATGCATGATGCAGTTTGTGCCAGATTCTGTGTAATCCTCTAAATCTCTGCCAGAATGAAGCCGTCTTTACTTTTTGGCACCTCTGTCTTTATCTGGTCATTCATTGAAACACATTTAAAGTAGATTCTGAATGTAGCTGCTGCAGTGCAGGGTGAAGCTGTCTTTCTGTGTTTGTTATGATAGTAAATCAGATTATTTTTCATGTCTTTGTGTTAGATCTGTTAAATCATATGGCGCTCGAGTTAGATTTCCCCTCAAATATGACTCCCATGTTCCTACTTCAAGATCCTTTAGCTGCTCCGTGAGATTAATCCTGCACTTCACCTTTTTTAGGGTCATCTTGTCGTCTTCGGTTACTCATATCATGATGCAGCATTATATTAATCCTGTGTTCTTTGCTAAATGTCGAAGCACCTCTGTCTGTTATTTTTACCTCTGTCAAACATGAGCCTCCCTTCTTAGTGAACATGGAAAGAGTCAGGCTGCTGAAAGTTAATACCACATCCATCAGCAGAGTGAGACCTGTCCTCCTGTCAGCGGTGTCACTGAGCCGCTGGAGAGATGTTCCCACTCGGCCTCCTTCCATCCCCATCTCCCTCCTCTGGCTCCTCCGTGGCCCGTATGGCAGAGGAGGCTGGTTATGTAAGGCGTTGCGTGCGTGGCAGAGACCGATTCACTCACACACCGATGAGCCGCTGCCCCGGAGCGCTCTGATGCCATGAGAGCTGAGTTTTGGGGCGTTGGTGCTCTTTGTATTGTGGGAGGTTGTCCCCCCTCTTTTGTAAACAAGATGACAGTTGTCTTTATTGCTACCTCACTGCAGGAATTCCAGCTTGTGAATGGCTGGAATGATGCTGCAGGTGTAAATTTAATTGCATAACTATCCCATTTCTCCTCATAAATTCTTCCCTTTATTTCTCTCTGGCTTCTGATTTCTATATTTGGCAGATGAAACACTTCCTCTGCGTAAGTGAAGAGTCTCTTTGAGTGTGTGCAGCGGGGTTGATCTTGCCATCGGCCTTCGTTCCCCTCCGTGTAAATGCCAGTTCAAAGCCCTCAGAACCGGATTCCGCCAGTTTGCAAACATAGCCTCACACACACACACACACACACACACACACACACACACACACACACACACACACACACACACATGCACGCACACACCGGCTGATGCACACAAACAGGGACCCGCGCAGAGACACACGCAAGCTCATGCCTCCCGACTGCTTCAGGACAAGTGATGCGGAAGGAGGGCTGGGCGAATCGCAGAGCTGCACACGAATGAGTAAAAAACACAGAGAGGAGCCAATATCTCTACATCTGATGTAATGTGATCTATTTCTCCTCAGATGATGATTTTTCCTCTCTCTCAGCTGCAGATTCTCATAAAACGCAGAGTTGGATCCAACTCAGGACCACACACTGCAGCCCGAGTCTCTGACTGGCCCCCTGAACCGAGCCTTCCTTCAAACCGCACAATAAAGTGAGGCGGAAGCATTACTTACACTCAGCTGGATGCTTTTGTGAGAGGGAGATCGTGGATAAAGGGGGCTAGTGTTTAAAGGAGGGATGCCTTTAAAGTGTACGTACAGCAAGGAGGCATTTAGCAGTATCGATTTTACACTCCAGCTTCAGATATCTGCTCCTCTGCTTGCTGCTACAACATATTTTAAAGATCTTTATTGAAGGTATTACCCTCTTCTATTTACTGCCCCAGTTTTGAGTTTTCCTTCCTTAAAGGATTAAAAATGTCTCCTTACAGAAGTCCAAACTCTTCAGAATTTAGCATCTCATCAGCTCAGTTCCCAAGCTCACAGCCTGAGCTAACTAAAGATGGGTGTCACCCCTTCATGTAAAGTCCTTTCCCTTGTTTTGCAGTGAAACTTTATATTTTTAACTGCGTGGGCAACGCGAGCACCATCTGCTCTCTGCTTTTTATTCCTGCACACATCCGCCGCTTATGTAAGCAATGCAGGGTGTGGCGAAGATGTGCACGAACACCCTCCACTCCACTCAAGTCTGTTGTTTAGAAAGTGGAGGTTTGAGATGCAGAATGAGCTCCACCTGTTAATTGCTTCATTTAAAGTTTCCATGTCCAGAGCTCAGTAATTGGCCCACAAACTCACAAAGCTTTCTAGAGCACGGTCAAAGTGCTTCAGCCAATCAGGAAGGTTTTAATTGAGAGGTGATTTAAACTTGAACCTCCTCTGGCGTGGCACAAACTGCATTAAGCTGTAGCAGGTAATATATGGGTCAACTCCTCACATGCAACGTACACACGCTTAGGATCGGCGAGGATAAATAATGAATAAAAGCATCTCATCTGTGACGTCACAACGCCAAGGCCGCCTCTTTATTGGCTGGAAGCGTCCGCAGCGCCATCAGCAATTGGCTGAAAGTAAAGCTGACTCTATGTTGATGAGCTAGGATCTAGCCTTTTGTTCCAGGCGAGCATGCGCACTTTGACCCCGAGCCTGAAAGTACACAATGTACAGATCAATAACACACACTGTTCTGTTTTTAAATGATGGCGATAAGTCAGAAACATTTATTAACACCAATCTGAGGCGGTTCCTCAAGTCAGCGGCGGACACGGGAACATCTTTAGAGACATTTCAGGACTTTGTCTTCGCTTTGTGTTCTCTGGCGTCGACTGTTTCATGGATTAGTGACACATACATTACAGACAAGAATAGAAGATGTGACCTTGTCCTAATGAGGTTAACTATTTCCCTGCATGCATCCAGCTCACACACACCAACAAACTCGCTCGACGCGCCCCTCGCCCGCCATTTTGTGGTCCACAGAAGTGCGCCACATCTTCAGCCTCCTCCCTTTGTGTTCCTAAAACCCCCAAATGTATCACTTCCTTCACTTCTGTGTGTCAGTGTTGGTGCATCAGATGTGTGTAGTGTTGAGTAGCAGTGTTGCTTTGATTCATTCGTCTTTGTTCAGGCGGTCATGTGAGCCGTGTGATAGCATGGCGGTACACGTGAGCTGCGCTCCACTGGAGAGGCGTACTGGGAGCGTGTGCGTGTCCGGTGTGCATCCGCTGATCAGGGGTGACAGGTCAGATAAAAGCCTGCATGGGTCAACTCTCACATTTTCCTTCAGATAACTCACTGAGATGATTTTGGGGAATTCAGGGACTTAAAACTGAGGGTTAGAGTCTGGTACTGTTCCTCTGAGTCCACCATCATCACAGGGAGGGTGAGGAGCGAGAAGGGAGTGGCCTACGAGCGCTAACGAGGGTGTGTGGTCAAAGCAGCTCATCCTATTGGACGAATCACCCTAATCCCAGCTGACAGTTTATATAACAACCAGAAAGGGAGGTGACATGACTCCTTATGCGGTGACATCACAGCCCACCCTCCTGTCTCCTTCCCCCCCTGTGCGGCGCCCAATCGCCTGAGAGCCTATATGTGATTCCGGCTCCGAAAGGGGGGCAATCACAAGGACTTAACACACTTAACGCGCCCCTGTTTTTCCTCCCATCCCCGTCCTACACGGCCTCCTTTGTTGGTCAGGCTCCCCTGATGTGAGGCTCCCACCTCTAAGGGGAGCAGGGGGTCAGAACCAAAAAGGGGCGAGGGTCAGGAGGGACGGAGGGGTCGCTGTAAACGAAGTGGCTTTGGGTTTGTTTTTGGGTGCCTTAGGTGGAGCGGGGAGAGTGGGTTAAGGGGTCTTTGGGGGCCCTGAGTTTTTTTTGTTTTTCTGGGTTTTAGCCTGACAGCATCAATGAGAGAGAAGGGGCTGGCCGGGGCAGGAGGAGCGCAGGGCAGGGACGCCGTGGCAGTAAAGCTGCTCTTCTGGGAGCTGGAGAAGCATCTGAAGAGGTAACTGATGGCTGTAGTGTTGTCGTGTTGTCAGGGGGAGTCCAAAGTGTTGTGGCATGGAGCTGTGTGGCGAGGGTCAAGCAGTCTCTGGGATGAAACGAGGTGGACGTCAACGGGAGTTGTGTGTTGATAAATTTGTCTGATTGTTGTTGTGATGTGTTCAATTGATTGAATGTTGTTGACGCTGGATAAACAGACTTGGTGAAGTTTGAATAAATACTCAAACACCTCTACCTGCATCACCTAAGCATGTTCAAACTCCCGCCCAGCCTCCCTCCAGGGCTATAAATGTGTTTGAGAACACAATGTTCTGCCTTCTGCACACGCATGTTCGATTATGCTGAGAGTGTGTGAGTGTGAAGCCGGTTTGGCTCATGCTCATTCCCTGAAAAGCTGTCCTGACATCCAATCCAAAGCTCCGACTCTTCCCTTTCTTGTCTGCTTTTAGTTTAAGTTTAAGAGAAAAGCATCATGGTCCAGCTCCTCAATTGATCTATGAGTGCTTCCCTAAGTTCTCCCAAAGCCAGAGTCCGCAACATGAAATCTACAGTGTCCACATGTTCTGCCCCAAACTCCCAGTCAAAGTGTTTTATATTTGTCTCAAGCATTTCTGCATAAGCACATAAGGTTCCTACAGCTGTGCGTGCGTGTCACCTTGCTCCTTTGGAAAGCTGAATAGCAGAAGTGGCCGCAGACGTTATTTTCCAGTTCTCTAAAATCACTCTTTCCCACAATGTTCCCAGCAACGTACAGACAAAGCCCCGACAGAGCTCAGAGTCAAAGATCCAAAGATCCAAAGAGGTCCATACTCTCTGATCTCCAAAGTGTCCCTCAACACGCAGCCCACTACCTGAACACGGTGCCAGCCAGAGAACAATTTAACACAATAAGGTGCTTTAAACTGAAACGGAGTGTCTGAATGAGCTCCTGCAGATTAAAGCTTTGAACTTTACATGTGTCCGGTCAGAGTCCAGGAGGGAGCAGAGCAGCCGTTACACCACACCTGCTCTAGTTTCTCTTTTTTAAACCGTAGCTGGAACGAAATGTACTTCCTTTTCTCTTCTGTTTACTATCACCGCGCAGCGTTCCCGATGTGATGACAGCAATCCACACCTCCACGGCTTAAAGACACACGAGTACATCTTCACTCATCGTAACCTTGGTGAAGTATTGATTTAATCAGCTGAGTCATTTACAGAAAGAATCAAAGAGGGGGTCAAAGGTACCAAAGACCCTGTCCTAATAATGCATCTCTGATTCTCAGAGTCTTCAGATCACTCCGATCAACAGTCCCCAAAAAAGAGACGTTCATTTCAGCTTCTCTTCATACATTTACATTTTCGGGACAATCAATCGTGAGCCTTCGAGTGCTCAAAAGATCTGTCAATAAACTAAATAATAAACTAAAAAGCTGACTGACAGAAAATCAGCCAGGTATTGATTATCAATAAGTCAGTAATTGAAAAGTCTCCAGTTCCAGGCAGGGGCAAGTTTAGGGGGTGGTCAGGGGTGGCTGTGCCCTCCTTGTAATGTGATGTGGCCAGCCCAAAATCCTGACGTATGATGGACTAACTTCTCATGTTATCAGAGGAAGGACTTTTATTAGAATTATAAACAAAAACAAATAAATGAATATAACATTTTGTGGTTACATACAAAGGGTGAATAGACACGCAGACACACACTCTGCTACAGTCAGTGTCCTGGTTTGACCGCCCCAGTCAAAGAAGTCTGAACACACTTTGTGTTTTCATTTCGACGCCATCTTTCTTGGGGGTGTTGTCGGACCTTTTTTCTTCATTTAAGTTTGATTAGTCGTCCTTTAATTATGGTCCTGAAGTTTAATTTCTCCTCTTAGAATCTGAAAAATAACATTATTAGAGTCAATTGTCTCCTCTTTTTGTTTATCGCAATATAAAGACAGGAAACTTCATTGTGAATTATTGAGAAATAAATATACTGGTGCAAAATATTTATATATATATAGACAAAACATAAAAATTAAGATATTAAACTACAATGTTCACATATTTTGTATCTTATAAGTTTAAAAAACATGGAGCTGAACAGAAGGCATCTTTTACTTCAATTTTAAAAACTGATTCATTCATTTGAATAAAAATTGAAATCAAGCATAAAGGGTAAGCTCTTAATTTTTTACTATCTGAAGGATACAATAATGAGTACAGAGAAAACAAGGTAATGATATTAAGTATTAAACAAGTAGATTAGTCATCATTAAAATAATGTCTTCAGGTGTCTTCCTCTTCTTCTACTAACAGTCCAAATCCCCAAAATACACAATGTACAACCTGTCACACTCACTAAAGCAGTTTATCTTAAATTCAGGTGGCTGAAATCATCAGATATTATATTTTAATGAGTCATTAATAAACTAAATTACTCCCTTTTTTACTTTTCTGTTAATTGTACCGTCGCTTCAGCCGTGTCCAAGAATCACACACCTCCCAGAAATCCTGGAAAACTTCCCAAAATGCCCAAAGATCTGGTGATAGCACCGGAGTGAGACGGATGAGAGGGGTGGTCCTGTTCATACTGTACAGAACAAAGTGTTCTTCCCTCTCTTAAACTGGTCTAAAGCGGAGGACAAAGGAGCTCTGCTTCCTTTCCATCTCGCCCTCTTTTCTTCTTCTTCCACGCTCAGTGAAAACCATTATTCACTCTCCTGTGTGACAGCTGCCCGGTCTAAGGTCAGCTGTACCGCGGGGTCACTCAGTGGGCAATTGATTATGTTAACTCCTATTACATGTAGCATTGTTTAGAGTGTGTGTGACCCCTGGAGGTGTTATATCTACAACCAATAGGGGGAGACATTGCAATATAGAAGAGTGAGGAAGTTTTCCCATCATCTGCAATCCATTACAGAAGCTGAAACAGAGCTTTAAAATTAATTTGAGTCCACAGATTGAGTACAAAATATTAAAAACTGGTGTCAAATTAAAATTTTGAAGGTTGAAATATTAAAAAGTGTCCTCTGTGGAGCTGTGGAGGGTAGAGTCGGGGTTATCTAGCGGAAGGTGCAGCAGGTACAGAGATGTCGCATGAATTATTCCAACGAACTCCTCTCTCCTCCAATCAGCGCCTCCGCCGCGTCATACATTATGCTAATGAGCTCATCTCTCAGCCAATCGCGTCGCTGCTGGCTCTGCTCCCTGCATGAATTATCCAGCCTGGGAGCCGCGGTGTGCGGAGCTGCAGCCCGCCGCTTCAGTCCATTGTGTGCCCTCGTCCCGGCTGCGAGCTGTGCGGGCTCCCGGAGAGAGACCCAGCGCCCTGCCGCACAATAATGCTCCGTATTTTTGATACTTTTATACCTCTGGAGTCCCAGTCTTCACCGTTCAACACGGCGTTTTAATGGACGGGATATAGCATGAATTCCCAGTGTTACACAGTGGCGATGGATCTTGGTGTTTGCCAGCTGAGGAATTTCTCGATCTCGTTTCTGTCCTCTGTGCTCGGGAAGGAGAGCGCATCAGTGCGGCTTGATAATAGGTAATGTCCCACTGAGGATGAGTCTATCTGTGTTATACTGTGGATTAGAAATGAGCGGGGGGAAGTGCTGCCTCATTGAATCTCTTAAATCTCGACCTCCATTTGCTTTGTTGTAGATTCCCTTGTCCTTGTTAGAGCTCCATTGACATCTTAGTGCAGATTAATTCACCTTAAACACATCCTGCAGTGATCTCATAATGTTGCATGTTACAATCAACCTTTCATCTGATATTTACATATAAATATTTCTGTCTTTCAGCTCATCTGGTGCAAGTGTGGTGGCCATTGACAACAAGATTGAGCAAGCAATGGTAAGCTTCATTTGAAATATCCTGCATTGTGCCCACACACAGTGTTTGTAAATAGGCCGTCTCAGACTCTACATATGTAGTGTGTGTGCTGCTGCCTCCTGTGTTATGTAACTGAAAGCACCTACTCCTACCGCTGCATCACCTCCCTTCTGCTTCTATTCGGACGTGTAATGGTGATTTCTGCTCCCTAGTTTGCAGATTCTTTCAGGGAGAACAGGAGAGGTGTTTTTGAGCAATGAATGAAAAGCATGATGGTGCTTTTTTATTCTCTATATGCACATGCGCTGTAAAAAAAAAAATCCACATTTCCACTGTTCTGCACCTGCTGGTGTTTGAATCAAAGCAACAGGAGTTCCTGGCTCTGTCACCATTTGGACAGATGACCTCCGGTTTGTGGCGACTTGATGTGGGCCAGGCTTAAGGTTCACACGCTATCCCTTCTCCCCTCTCTTCCTCATGCATATACATAGTCTCTCCCTCCCTCTCTCTCCTCCCTGTCTTGTGTTGCTAGGCAAGCAGCAGCCTCCCTGCGGCTCGGTATAAATAACTCGCCCAGCGATTGGCTCCTCCCACTCCGTTGCAGGAACATTTTGTTCCCTTGCTGCGTACCGGGGCAGGGAGGAGGAGGAGGAAGAGGAGGAGGAGGAGGGGCGGGTCCACAGAGGAGGGGATGCTCAGATTAATAAACTGCAAATCCCACTTCAGTAAAGCTGGCACAGGCAGCGTCACAGGAACGCTCTTTGAGGCAGTTTCTCAACTTTTGAAGACGCTTTTCTTCTGAGGAATTTCTGTTGTGTTTCCAGGGTGACAGCCGGCATGTGCTGCAAAGTGATTTATGATGCAGAATCCGCCTCGGCTCTCTGCTGTGTCACACCGTTTCTTTTTACCTAAACAGCGTGCCTTTGAGCAGCTCACATGTCCCTGAGTCAGTTCTCCCGTGCAGTTAGTCCACGGTTATTTAAAGCGGCCTCCTTGATGCAGAATGTATTTTTGCAGAGTTCCAAAAAACACCACATGTTCCAGCTAAGGGACTCATAGAAAGATAGAAAGAAGCACCTTAGGAGAGGCAAAGATTGTGTGAATCAAAAGGGGTTAGATATTCAATCAGAGCTTTGTGGTTCTGTTTATTGATGCATACATTTTCAGCTAAATTCGACACCACAAATTGTTAATGTTTACCGAAACCTTAAGGTGTAAAATGGTGAAACACACTGTGATTATGAATTGAAGAATTAAATGAACATTAGAAAAATATTTGCTGTTGTTTTTTTTCTCTTTTGGATAAGTATTTTGATCCGTTTGAAGAGAGTGCATGTCTTGATTCATCATCAAAATTAAACCGCACAATGTGACGATCTTAAAATGGCTCAACTTAACTCACCATCAATCCTGGAACCTCAAAATAATCAATTCACCGTGATAGAACTGAGAGAAAGTAGTAGATCATTACATTTAAGAGGCTACAACATGCAAATTTTTGGTATAACTGCTTGAAAAATGCCACCTTAAGTGAAATTGATTATTGGATAATTGCAGATCAATCATGTGGGAATCCTTTGAATGTTTGCTAAAGCTGAGCTAAGCTACCATCATGTCTTTCTGTCCCCTCCTCCCTCAGGACCTGGTCAAGAGCCACCTTATGTACGCTGTGCGCGAAGAAGTGGAGGTGCTGAAGGAGCAGATCAAAGAGCTCATCGAGCGCAACACCCAGCTGGAGCAGGAGAACAACCTGCTCAAGAACCTGGCCAGCCCCGAGCAGATGGCTCAGTTCCAGGCGCAGGTCCAGACCGGCGGCTCGCCGACCGGCACCACTCAGCCGCCGCTCCCGCCGCCGCAGACTGGGACCACGCAGGCCCTCCCCCCCTCACAGAGCTCTGGCACATCTGCGTAACACAGCAGCTGCACAAAGGAGACCCTCCTCTCTGAAGAAGAAGAAGAGAGGAAGAAGAGAGGATGAAGGGAGGAAGATGACAAGAAGGAGACGGAGGAAGGAGTCTTGCCATACTGTGAACTGACTCTAAACATCCAGACCGACTATGCCACCATCTAAGAGGATTGCACACTTCAACTCAAACCGGACGACTAACTTTCTTTTCTTTTTCTTCTTGCACCTTTTTATTTAATTGTCAGACTTTGGAGTTGCACCGGAGTGCGAGAGTGAGTGTGTGTCCCGCCGCTTTGTCTCTGACTTTTAATACCTGCTTCAGACAATCGCCGATGAAGATAGCGTGGGTAAGGACGGAGCCGAGCTGAGAGTGGAGCCGTGTGGCTGCTGTCGGACCAAGGAGGGAGCTATCGTCCAATCGGAGGTGTCGTCGGCGCTGTCCAATCCCTTCGCAGTGTGACCGACTTTTGGAAAGTATGCCATCGTCTTGTTAATCCCCAATCTCACCTCAAACCCAGCACTCTCCATCTTGCATTAAATGTTTCCAGTGCTGCTGCCCGTGCACTTTTCCCCCAGACAATTTAGACGGACTTTAAAGACCTGAAGAACCCATCTGGAATGGGTGCTTTTTTTTCCCCCAGGTCTTTAATCCAGACGATCGAGGAGAAGAAAGTGATGGAGAGAATCATGAAAGATATACTAGCTACGCCTCATTGTTCACTTTAGGAACTGTGTTCTCCTCAAGGTTCACGTCGCTGTCTCCGTCCCCCCACCCAAACTCACTCTCCCCCCTCATCTCGGATGGAGCATTAAACATTTATGCAGGGAATCTTTTTTTAGGGAGGGTTTGTTTTGTCTTCTTTCTGTTTTTCAGCTCTTGTTGATGTAATGTCCTCGTGATGTGTAAAAGTAATCCACAGAAGAGCGGATGAGTCGGACGTGACTGTTTCTAGGTTTGTACAGATTAAAACTTTCCAATTCAACTCTGCCAAGTGCCTGGTTTCTAACCATAGATACATATATAAGACTTTTTTTAGTTGTTTTATTCAATACACCTGTACATATTTATATATATATATATCTATGGTTTTGCCAGGTTTTGAACTACCTGTGATGTCATTACTCAGGGTGGGAACAGAAGAGGATTACTGACCTCCCCCACTATGATGCTGTCTCCCCCTGTGGTGACACACGGCGCCGTACTGTACGTGAAACTCTCCTCTGCCGTCACTCAGCTCACTCGCTCAAATTTACCTGGACTGTTTTTATTGTTCTTGGGGGACGTGTGTAGGTGTTTTTTTTAATGAATGGACTTTTCTTTTGTTTTTTATTTTTACTTTATTTGTCTTTTGTACAGCCAAGTGTTTTTGGGTTGCTCGTAGTGCAACTGGAGCGCTTGAACACATTTGAGACACTTGGCGTTTAAGAGTAAGAAAAAGGAAAATGCCTAGCACAAGTATGTTGATGTTTTGTGCATGTTCCTCAGCCCATCACAAATGTGACGTTACAATTGCACTAGACAGTTGCACCTCAAATAAAAAGGAAAGAAAAAATTAAAACAATGACTTTGGGTTCTTTTTCAGCAATTTGTTGTATAAGTTTCTGGAATTTAAACATTTTTTCTACTAAAAAAACAAGAAAATTCTAATTGAATTCCTTAAAATGAGACTAAAAGTTAAAAGTGTGTGCATTCCTGACTATCAAACACCAGTAAATGCGTCCCAGTCATCCTAGTGCATCTGCAATCCCAGCATACCTCATTACACATGCGCAGAAGCAGCCCACCTTGTAAATATTTATGTATAGGTTAACTGTCATTGGTTGAATACATACGAGCCCCCTTCAAGCCTGTCATATGGTAGCCCCGCCCACCCCTTACTCACGTGGACCCACGTGGACCCTCATGCTGGCAGCGTGGTAGTAGCATTTAGCATGGAGCATGCGCATTTAGCGAGGTTTAATGAGACTTTAAAATAGATTTAGAATATTTGCAGCTTAATTCTTACATATAAAGACTAATTAGGGTTTCCGGTTTTATTTATTTAAAATAAAACAGGAAATAATACAATAAATTAGGAAAGGAAAGGAAAGGACATAATAAAACTTCTAGCTACTCAAATTGTAAAATGTTTGTTTCCTCTTGATGCTGGTTCACAGAACAATGTGTGGTGTGCAGTCAAACACACAGGATCCAGGGCAGGTTTCGAAGATTCATTTTCAACAGAAAGGATCAGCTCAGTGCTGACAAAGGAGTGGATTTGGATGTGGATGATTTTTGCTATAACAAACAAAAGAGGAAAAAAAGGAGATGTTAAATATCTAAATAAACAATGTCACATAATACTGATAAAGATAAAACAGAAATAAGGTGTCACTTACATCAGTAATGCATCCACTCCAGGTAATTCTTCCAAACCACATGGCACAAACATTTCGACACAGTAGTCACTGGCACATGCCAGCTTTGGAGGGAAAAGGGAACCAAAGGCTTGTGTGCAGGCTTTTATAGTGTTGGGGGCGTGGCTTGGTTGATCAGGTGTGGTCTGGTGAGTTAACTTGCAGGTGGAGTGGAGACTTGTGATTTAACATAAATGTAACACTTAAACTAAATATAATGCACTCATAAAGTGATAGACGTCTATGTTTTGAAGGTGACAGTGTTATAATTAAAATGTGACCTGAGAGATAAAGAGCTTACGTTAAGAGACACAATCTAATTAGTGATGTTCACTGATCTAATGTACATCTCTAAAAAGGCCTCGACCTGCCCTGCCCTGACCCCTCCCACTCCGCCCACTCCGCTCTCCTTCCCCAGGTCGGTCTGATCCCTGCACCCTGACCTTGGCTCTTCTGGCCGGTCTTCTCAGTGGATCAGACTCTGCTGCTGCTCCTGCGTCCAGATGGCACTTTCGCAAATCCCATTTCATTGACAAAAGGTGTTTTCTTCACCGCTGCGGCGGGTACAGGATGTTCTCTTAGGCCGAGGGATCACACGCGGATTAACCCTGGCTGTTTGTGCTGCTGGACATGTTTGGACAAACATGGAGGGCAATTATTTACATTAAGGGCAGCGATCACTCAAGTACTGTCTCAGTTCTTTCTATCTGCACAGCTTTGTGATACTAACACCTCTCAAAGGAGTCATGAATTTGCTGTTTTGTAGAAAGACACACAGACCAGTAATCTTGAATCTGGCCTGCTGTTTCCAGACACACAAAGACCACTCTGCCCCAAAATCGACCCCAAAAAAAATCCTCTTTACGCCCCCTTTTTTTTGGACCACCCTCTGTGCTCTTCCTTATTGCTGAGAAAGCAGGTGGCCTGCTGGTTAAACCCTGAGCGCCCAGACTGTCAGGGAGGCCACACTCTGCAGGGATTAAACCATGTCCGGAGCTGGGTGTAAGAGACACACTTCTTGTTTGTACACACTCAGAAAGAAAAAGCTGTTATCAGTGTTCTGATCGCTGTGAGATCTGACATCCAGCAGCACCATAAACAGATAAGAGATTAGTTTGGAGGAAATGCTCTCACATCTGGGTCTGATAACTGTGATATCCTGGCTCTCAAGACCCGCCTGAAGCAGACTCTGAAGAGTGTCAGGGCGTCCCTGGTGTCGCTGTGCTGCTGACCAATCAGAATCAAGTATTTAACAGAGTTGGGTAATAATATGAGATAAAATCTGTCACGTATCTGTGTCGCAGTTCCTGTTTGTCACACTAATTAGAGACATTTCCCAACAAGTCAGATGTTCATTTATGATTTTATCTCAAAAAGCTTTGATTGGTTAGATTTTTCTCTGATCATGGGGGACAGCTTGGGCGAGTTCAGTCTGAACTGAGGCCCTGTTTGGTTTTGGTTCCTTCAAATCTGCAAGAAAGGGAAAGAAAAAGCTTGAGGTGCTGTTTCTCTTCAGTGAATATCAGAAATCTGTTTTATTTTTTAAGAAATGACAATTACAATCACAAGTTTCTCAAATCTAAAGCTAAGAGTAACAAGGTTTAGCGAGAACCCTGTCTACAGCCAGTCCAGCATCCTTTGGTACATCCTGTCCATTCACACAAACCACCTCGTGTATGTGAAGTCTTGACTTCTGTCACATGTACACACACACTCACACACTCAAACATGTGCGCTAAATCAGCACCTACTTTTAACTTAAGTCGGCTGCCAACCCGGGCCCCAGAGAATCCACACACACACAAGACGTGAGTCGTGTAAAGGGACCACGTGGCGCCGACCACTAGAAGTTGTCGCAAACCGTGGACATCCTGGGAAAATAAACCTGCTTCACTATGCAGTTAATTGGATGAAGGGGCTAAATGTAGATGTGTGTGTGTGTGTGTGTGTGAGCAGCATGTGAAGGGAGGTGTGAACATGCTTCTGCACATAAATAGAGACATATGAACTCCGTCTGTTTGAACTGCGAGTCCACCAAGCGGGCCGGTTTGGTTGTGTGCATTTTGGTACTGTTTAGTGCATGGCATGATCTTGTTTGTGTTTCCACTACCAACAGGACTTGGTAGGTGGGAGTGTAAGCCAGATGGCAATTGCTGCGTCAGGTGACATCATAACAATGTAGCCGGCCATACTCCATCTCCTTTTCCTCCAACGATCCCTTGGAAGGTCCAAGGCTGTACGCTCTACCTCCCCACCACCTCCTTTTTCATAGAGAAGAGAGAGAACAGAAATATTATGAACCTCCAACATCATATATAACTCTTGATTCACATCTTGACTTCCAAACCAGATATGTTTGCTGTCTTAAACTCAATATAAACACTCCACCCTGCAGTCACTCTGTGCCAAACTCAGCTGGCATTGTATCAACAATATCTATTTATTCCTTACAGCGCCACATCTATGTGCTTATTTTAAAATGACCTGAAAGAAGCACATTCAGAGACAGTGTGGAAAAACACTTTGACCTTCTTTCACTCTGTCTGTCTATAACATCACTTATTTATCAGATTGAAGCAGTATAAACGTCTGTAAAAATAGTATCACTGCAGCAGCATGTCTGTAAGGGTGCTTTGAGTCTTTACAGCTCACCTCCACTGTCCTTGTTTGCTTCCTCACTACGTCCTTGTCCTCGCTTGTCCTCTGCCCAAAGTCACATTTCTCAGAGACACGTGCCCCCGCCTCAGGGCAGGAGACGTCTGATATTTCAAAACAAAGTGCACACAGAGGCTCGTACTGAGAGGGAGACACGAAGCAGACGCCCCACTGGGGAGAGAAGGGGATTATGGGGGATTACATCCCCCTGTGTTGTCCTCCACTTTTCCTCCCCTCAGCACCTTCTCTCACTCTGGATGTGATGTTACAGCAGAGGAAGTTTTAACACTACAATCTGACTTCATGCCTTAAGAGGTGGAATAATCAGACTCCTACTTCATTCTCTCTTTTTACTCAACTTTGGTAATGACTTTCCTTCACTCAGGTGAAGCATTCCTGCTTCATGTCAGTCCAGTTTGACTCGTTTGTAAACGTCTGAGTCATTGTTGTTTTAGCAAGAGTAGTTTCTGTTTATGTTTGGTGTTGAGGATTTCCAGGGACAACAAAACAAAAACAGAGGAGAGATGACCTCTGCTGTATTTTGCTCTCTTAGTTTCATCTTTTTTCACTTTGATTCACTTTGTCTTCTTTTAATTTGAGCGTAAAAACAGCAACATTCATCCAACTAAAGCTGCTCTAAACACACAAGAGTGACTGTATTGAAACTTCAATTCTCCTCGAGTGCACTTCTCTGTAATCCTTTGTTTGTTTTGGCTGACATACGCTGAATTTGTGTCTGTCTGTCTGTGCCTATGTGTGTGTGTGTGTGTGTGTGTGTGTGTGTGTGTGTGTGTCCTTTAAATGCAGCCAGACAGTCATTACACCATTGTCGAACACACACAGCAGGAGAGACAACAGCAGCCCCAACAACGCCACATCCACGTAAAGAGCTTTCCTCTTAATCAGGTTGTTTATGGCACAGAGCGTTCCCGTTTATTAAAGGGGGTCGCTTCAAGGACTTTGAGTCCGGCGGGTGTCTGACTGTAAAGTTTAAATGAATGTCATGTGTTTGTTTTAGTGTGAGACTTCCTAAGAAAGACACTTAAATTAAACACTCTGCAGAGACATAATAAAAAGAAACCGCACGTGTTGAGAGTCCAGACGAACATCAGAGTTCAAACACGCAGCTGAAGTCTGACCCCGTCTGACCACGTCACCGCTGTGTCTCTGACATACATCGCAACTTTGTCACCGAATACGCCACAAAACCAAACCCTTTGTCCCCTTTGTCTGTGGGAGAAAACTAAGTGTAGTCATGGCCAATGGGTTCATGTAGTAACAACAACAAGAGCTGGAATCTTCAGCATGCTCGGCTGACTAGCTAAACTAAAACATGGTCGTAGTCTCAGTAATGCCACCTATTAGTCTATGAAGAGGCGTTATGAAGCCCACAGATGGAGGTCACCATATTAGAAATGCCGACTCCAACTAAATATTGGTTGTTTGCAAAGAGGTGGAGTTGAGGCCACCTAGCCTTCAGTACGTCCTTCCTGTTCATGCGTTGATGTCTTACCTTAAATGTGAACACTGCGTCTTTAACAAGCCTTGTTTACGTGTGGATCACCTTCGTGTGATGATGGAATATTGAGGGAAAGAGTTGAGAATGTGAGTTGTGTTATTTGGGCGTCCATCTGATTCATTTAGACACAATATCTGACACATGAAGGCAGAGAAACGATAGGAGGCGTGGCAGGACAAGCCCCTGTGGTTATATGCAGGCTCTAAATATCCCACCATAGAAATTGTTGGTCTTTATGCTAAGGGAGTTGTTTGGTGGGTCATAAAGAGGCATCACTGTTAATTCCAATGTGTTTTATAACTGGTTAGAAATTCCTCACAGGAGCTTTAAACAACTCATGGTAAACAAAACTTAATGAGTGAGCTACAGCAGGAGAAATCTCTGCACTATGATTGTTTCATGATTAGGAGCTAGGAAAGATAAGCCTCCTCAAAGTCAATCACAGTCCCATTGTTTCAGACTGACATCTGACTTCAAATAACTCAATCAGGCACAGTCTAGGTGCTGCAGAGGACAGGCAGGATTCAGAGCAGAGATAACTGCTTCACACTCAGCATCCATAGTGCACAGGCTTGCATCGACTGCTCGGTGAAGTAAAGAGGAGACAGACTGTCCTCCGACAATGTGCTGATCTTAACAATCAGAGAAGCTGTCACAATGCCAGCGTGAGCATTTAGTACGTCCTTCCTCCGACTGCACACGGACAAATCCTCTCCGCACAGCAGAGCGGTAGGAGGAAGGAGAAGTCTCGCCCTTGTGTGACAGTAATGTGACCCAAAACCACAGCAGACTCTGAAATAGCTCAGAGTGAGGATCGATGTAAAAGTGACCTCACTGAGAAAGACTCAAATCAATCCTGCATTATTAATTTCACGTGTGCTGGAGCTCAGACTTTTTCCTTTTATGCTAATGAACCACAGCGGGTGTGTTTGAGCAGGTGTGCGCCAAATGGCAGAGAACCCCTGAGGCCTCTGAACAAAGTAGGAGCACAGATCTAGTAAACCTGACCCTGGATCAGCCCAGATGTCGGATGCTTTGAGTAAATAAGTGACTAAAGGTTTCATGTGGTTGACATCTGCTCGTCTACCCTTCACAAAAACATACAAACCCCACTCTCTGTTTGCAGGGGCTGGAAGAGGGTGTGCTGCGTGTGCAGATAACTTGACACAGCAGAGGTAAACAAACCCTGACTCTCCTCAGAGACACATTTACTCTCGCATCTTCTTCAGCTTCCTCTGCACCTTCTTGTTCTCTCTCTTTTGCTCTTCATTTATTTTCACTGCTTCTATAAGTCGACTCCTGCGCGCTCTCCACGTCCTTAAAACCTCAGTCAGCTCACGTCTGGTACATAATGTTCAACCACACACACGCGCTCAGATATAAACACACGCACACAAACGCAGCCTGAGGTCAGCTTCTATCACTGCAGTGTCTCCTGTTTGCTTCCTATTTCTGAGACAGGAGGAAGAATCAGCAGCCGTCTTCTTTTTTCCTCCATTGTGCCATCCTTCACCTCTCGCCTCGCTCTCATTTCCACGTCTGGTGATCTTTTACAAGACTTGCAATTTCTTCTATTTAGCTTCATCCTTAAACCATTACTTTGTCTTTGCCAGGTTTCAATCCAAATGTTCAGTATGGTCCCAGAAGATCTGCAAAAGGACACAGGCCCTGATCCTGCACTTTACTCTTTAAAGGTTATTTTGTAATCTTCAGATGATCTGATTCTGTAATGATTATCTTTAATGTGTCAGTTATCACAGAATCATTGTATCATGATGGTAGCGTGATAGTCAGCAATGGATCAGGTATCCAATCATGTTGTTACCCCTACTGTGAGCACACACAGTTCCATCTCAGGGCACAGCTAGTACATCTATCAAGGTCCAGGGCAGTGCTTACACTGTGATCTGTATTATATGGTAAATATAGTTGCATCTGTTGTCAATTAAGGTCAGTGTGACAATTAATCTATTAGAGCTCCCTTCATATCTCCTTTATCCTCAATCTTAATGTGAAAGCAGCTCCTTGCCCAGTAGATCATTTAAAGACAAACTCTGTGCCGTGGCTCTAACTTCACAAGAAAAAAGACAGGATGATCTTCTCCAAATCTGATGTGCTCCCTTTAAATTTCTCCTTCCTAAAAATGTGTCTGTCCCTGGCACGTTTGCAGCCCTGCTCCAGGCAGAGCAGCGGCACGTGGAGGGAACATCAGCAGCAAGGAAAGGAAAAGGGGAGGCAGAGGCGAGAAAGAGAAAGGAGCACAAACAGAGCGGAGAGGAGATCCTGCACATACATGGATACCGAGAATTAACATATCGGACTGATCAGCTCTGCAAGGTGTAGAGTTAGTCATGTGATACCGACGTTGTATGTGAAACTGTTTTTATGCAGCAAGATTACATCATTGATTTGTGCATCAGCCAATCAAAAGGCGAGACTCCAGTTGATACTACTACCATCACGAGTTTGTGAGACTGACACAAAGTATTTTTTCTGCTGCATAGAAAGAGAGTTTCACAACATGATGTACCAAAGTTTAACAACACGTTTAAATCTGTCTCCGTCCGTCAGAGAAGCTTCATTGTTTGAGAGTTTTGTGAGTTGACCACAGTCGCCACCAAAACATCTACAGTCGCAAGAATTACTTCCTCAAAAATAGACTTTGAAAATGTGCTTCTCCTTCTTGTGGAATGATAACGCTGCATAGAAGTTGGAAGAATCAAATATGTTCCACTGGGATTGATGAGACTAAAGCAGCGCCTGCTCTGTGTAATATAAGGCTTTTATTCTTTAAGGTGTCTGAAGAGACAAAAAACAGAAGCAGACGTCCACCTTCTTTTTATATGAACTAATCAATCCACAGACTTAGAGTTGAAGCACAAAGATCTGATAGATTCTCACATATGCTGACTTGATATTTAGGTCACTCCACTCTGGGCCACGCAGCATAGTGAATCCCTCCTCGCCTCCCCCGTCCTCGCCTCCCCCTCCTCTCTTTTAGCTGAGGGGTTTTAGGCTTTGAGAAGTACAGGGTGTTCCAGCACAGTCTGTACATATAGTATACATCCTACTGGCACGCACTCTCTCACTCACACATACACAAACACACACACACACAGCAGCTAAGTGTCCGCCCAGAGAGACACACATTCTGTGCATTGTCTTTAATATTTCTCAGCGTGGTCAGACAGTAGGACACTGTGTCCTCATGTGGACTTGGCCAACAGAACAGGTGCTGAGCTGCATTACATATGAGCTCCAGGCACGAGACACATAGAGCCTGCAGTGTATAGGATGTGGTGTTGAGATGCCATCATTGAGTGCTGATGCAGTTGTGAAATGTACACAAATAACAACATGTACATATGTCTCAGTTTGGGGAGGAAACAGCAGCTGCCTATGAGAACAAAATGTTTCCCCCCTTCAGATATGAAGATGTTCCCATCGTTGTGCTTTCTGACCTGAAACAGGCCATCAGATAGAGTGTGAAATACTGCCACAGTTTGGAAGAAGCTGCCAGTTCTCAGACGTGTTCGTAACCTGAATATGTGGAAACAGATTGTTCTGGATTTCTGAAGACGTGGCATTTAAAGAGCAGCAGATACAGAGACACGAGGGGTAAATCCCAAAGTACTTAACGGACACTTACAGGAAAAAACATCAGAATTTGGAGCTGTTTTTATAAATGTCTCAACCAATTCTATAAGTCACCTGAAAAGGCTCCTGATTGCATCTTTGCTCAATAAGTCTTGGCCTGTCTTATCCTCAGGTTTGCATAAAATATACATTTTTTAATATGAAAAATATCGATAATCTTATCAGTACCAGCTCAAGAAAACCCATATCCTGATTGCAAGGCATCTAAATTGAATACTTTCACATTAAACTGCAGCTACTTGTCATCTAACACTAACACTGTCCTTTCATTTTCCATATGTGGTGAGTTCTCTCTGAACAAAAGCCCTGAAATGTATTTAATTACACCTCCAGAGCTCTACCACCATGAACTGACACGTCTGCTCTCTCTTCAATCAGCGCTCATAGAACTGAAATATTCTCATGTCATTAACACACTCTTTAAACGTCTCTTTCACACTCCCTCTCTCTGTTGTACATTGTCATTTGTCACTATTGATTTAAAGCCTCTGACACACGCTGAGCTTCCCACTACAATCCATATCTCCTCTCCTCTTCTTCAAAATGTTCCACAAACAAGCTCTCCTTACTGTGTTTGTAACGTTAGAAATGTGGGAATTGAAGCTTGGCACGGCTCACACCACCTCAGACTGATAAATTGCGCATAAAGAAACACACACACGAACTGTAGTGGGAGCTTTTGAGAGACGGCGAACAAAAGCAGAGGAGGGGTCAGTGTTTCAGATGCAGTCACGAAAACGGCCGAGTGTGGGCACAGCGTGTTAAAAAGCTGTACATGTGGAGAGCTTTGAAAGGAGGAAACTGCTGCTTTTTTTTACCCACTCACTGCTTCGTGTGTAATTTGTCACTTTTACAATCCAAAGTGTTAAAGCTAACGTGACATTCGCTGCTGTCGCCACTCACCAACACAAAGACAAAGACGTGACAGCAGAGCTCGTAATGCGACACGTTTTTTGAAGGATTACTCCCTGAGGGGGTCTGTCTTTGTAGGAGCCAAACGACTGACATGCTGGAATGAAACACATCAGCATATTCTCTGTGACGAGGCCAAAAAATGAGCTCCACTTCTTGGATGTTCTCCTCCACTTCAGGCTCTGTAAGCAAATGTTTCATGCAGGCCTGCAGCCAGCTGATGTTCTCTTACAGAAAACACACACAGCAGCAGGAGGAAAAAAAGGCAAACATTGGCGTCTGAACACCCACACACACACCTGGTGTACACTACTGAGTGGTAAACAAGCGGCCTCTTCACAAGCAGGGGTTTAAAAAGGCTGCCGGGTTTGTTTGCATGATGTGTTTATCTCGGTGTGGAGCCACAGAAGAGGTGCAGCCATGAAGCGAGGGGCCTCCTCTTTGTCATTGTTTCGGTTGCTGCTTTTAGAAGTGTGTTTAAAAAGTGTGTGCGTTTCAATACAAGCTGATGTGTTCATATCTGAATCAGGTAGATCATCCAAGTCGCAATCAGCTTTTCAGAAAGCTCTGATATATCCATGAGGCCGTGGACTCTTTGTGTCACATGTTCAGACTGATATAGACCGAATTATTGATCCTCATTAAGCCAGAAGCTGTCTTAAGTTGACAGATGTCTCATGTCCTCTGACCATGTAAACCTGCAGCAGCTAGGTGAGGACAAGGTAGCAGTATGAATCAGTATGTTCAGGGTTCTCTGGGGTGTTTTGTAATCTTTGTCCTCATACAATAGCTGGATGTCCATCTAACTATAAGGTTTGTTTTTTGTTCCTGGTCATATAGGAACATTTCAGGAACAGAACAGGGCGGGCGAATGGGGAGGATGTTCATGTTTTTCATTGGCACTATGCCGAATGGGAATAAAAAAAACCTGCACAGAGTGATAAAGCAGCAGCTGCGGTTTCTTGTGGGGGTGTGAGAGAGAGGGAATAAATAGGGAACAGCGTGTACAGGACAGAGCAGAGCTTTACCATCTCTATATGGGAGCAAGAAAACGATACTGTAGGGAAGAGAGGAGGAACTCTGGGTCTAGATCCGTCCCACCACTGCTTCCTTCTCTGTTTCATTCATAATTTACTGCCCCAGTGTTCCGTCTACGATTAGGATACAGAGAGGAAACAAGCCGAGGCAGAGCCCCCCTCCCCTCACTCGCACGCACTCTTGTTCCCGTGACGTAATGGTCGACCTGGGACTCCCTGCTGCTCCCCCTAGCTGCCCTACTTTCTCGCTGCAGAGGAGCTGAACAAGCGTCCTCATCACTTGCGGCGCAGTTTGGCATGTAAAGCATCCAGTGTCCTAGACTGCAGTGTTTATTTACAATGCTGTTAAAGCGGGCTGTCTGACTATGCATTTCACAACACATATCAAAACAAACACTTCTCACAACTTCAGGATATTTGGGGGGAACGGCTTTCAGATTAGACTGCTTTAATCTGGATCATCTCGACCTCATCAGATTACATTTCCTGTTGTGGAATATGTTGCTTTAATAATAATACACACCCCGCCCGCCTCAGCCCAGACAAAGCTGTTCACTTCAAAGAGACGAAGAAGAAGACATGTGTTATTAATATTTAATGCACAGACAGAGTCTGGGACTCACGCAGACGTTACACAAGATAATTCTGCTGCAGAGTGCTGAACACGCACAAACTAATCAACCACTTAAACCAGAGAAGGGATAAAAACAGAGTCTACGTGTTTAATTACTCAACACACAAACAAACGCTGAATCAGAGTCTGCAGAAAAGGGAGGAAGGAATCTGCGTTATCTGAGGCCTCAATGAAGGAGACAATCTGAGTTTAGGGACAAATCTCTGGAGGCAGAAGATGACATCAGAATCATGCAGCGAGAGCCACAGTGTGATATTTTCAGACCCAGAAAGAGAGACCTACGCTGTGACGACTCATATCAGTCCTACATGTAAACAGATGGACTTGATTCTCCTCCTTCAGCCTCAGATATTTTAATCCAGCCTGTTACGCATCACACATCGGGGTTCCCGCTGGTCGCATGTTATGAATGTTACTCAGGAGCTGGCAGGAGAAACTCTAGCAAAGTGGAGGACTTCTGGAACTGTTCTGGAGTCTTGTGCAGGAGTGTGGTTTCACTAATTTCACGCTCACAATGCTCCTCCATCTCTGCTGTGTGATTTAAGATTGTAAAAAGCTGAGCAGCACCATTTAGAAGAGTGACTCAGTGTTCTTTTAGGTGGGAGTGAAACACTGACTGCACGCCTCCAGACATACATTTGGCAGGGGGCCGTATACATCACACTCTGTATGGATGTTGTTGTCAGTTTCATGTGTTCATGATTCATGTGAGTCTAAATAAATCTGTTTATGTCGCATCTTCTGTAGGCAAGCAGGCATGTCTCTAAAAGCAAGATGCCCACGTGTGTTATATAATAGAAGCTGGTTTTTAGATAAAGACTTACTGGACGTGTCATCACAAAGATTTAAACCTGTGCTGTTATCTGCTAAGTTTACTAAGACTCAGGATTGGTGTGTGTGAGTCTGAGTGTGTTTGTTTGCGTTGCTCAGGTACACAGCCGGGTGGGGCTCCGTCCCAGGCGCCTCTGTCTGTTAAAGCTTTCCTTTATTACATCTATTTCTGGCCCGCGCTATTTACTGGAGACCTTTCAGCTACGTCATGCTCTTCAAGACTCGTATCCCACATTCCCGCCGCAAAGTCACGCTCACACTGTGGGCCGGTTCATGCCTGTGCAGATCAAAACATTCCTCAGATTAGCGCCCAAACCACACCCTGGAATAACTCATGACAGCTTAACCTGGTTTCTGTGTGTAGCCTGAGTCAAGAGAAGGGCCAAACCTGTGGAGTATAAACAAAAACACACCCTGGAGACCCACCCTGTGAAAGCTCCAAGGAGACAAGACCTGAGGAAGGACTTAGTCACGGTGAATCATTATTATATCTGAGGAGATAAACGCAGCATGAGAGGAAGGCGGGATGTTTACAGTCAGAAGGTTTTGTCTGTAAACTATAGTGTGCGTGTGATGCTGCTGTTTAGTCTAACAAGAACCAATGGGAGCAATTAAAGTCCTGCAGAGTCACAGTGGTCTCCCCTGGGTGTTCAACTCGGCCTTCAGAGGGATTTCCCCTCACCACTTATTTTTAATATAGTCATCCAAGCGTAAAATACACAACTTATTGTCCCCACTGTGACTGACGTGGACCTGTCTCATAAATCAGGATTACCTCTCTGAGAGACAGAGAGGTCCGATCTCTTTACAGAGCCTGTAACGACCTGCCTAACAAAAGCAGGTAAATAAACTCCTCTCAGTGTCAGGAGATGAATCTCTACTCAAGGTGACTGAGCTGTCGCTTGAGGGGTGGAGGGACCTGTAGGGCGCTGAGCTTCTTAAAAACACAGCAACACAATTAGGAGAAGCTTAAAGTCTCAATCAGAAACCCTCCAGTCCTTCCTGTAAGTCCCTTTTTCTGAAAGTCAGCTCATCCCGCCTTCTCTAGGGTGTGACTCAGCAGCTGATGTCGCAAAAGGAATCTTTGCTCAGCTGATTGTGTTCACAAACAATCGCTTGAGGTGAAGTGCATGGCCTGCTCACTCCTCCTCCTCACAAGCTGCTGGGAGCGAGTCAGAACCGGTGAAGGGTTGTGGAGTTTAGGAATAGAAATAAAGTCTAAAATAATCACAGATAGTACAGGCGGGAAGAAACACCTGACTGTGGAGAGGCAAGCAATAAGCCTGTTGTAAAATCTGAGTGTCTGCACAGGTAGTAGTACTTCCATGGCAGCCTGCTTACTAACAGATTAACATTAAAGTGAATGTTTCACTCACGGTGAAGTTTAGACATTAGCCTTGTCCGTCGGCATTCTCAGAAGGCTGACAATACCAGCAGCGCCTGTATAAGTTCCTCTTTCCTGCAAGTTTCCTGTTGACATTTTCACCTCACTCAACCTGTCCTGTAGCTCTGCCGAGGCTCACACCATGCTGTCGATTTGTTCGATGTCTCGTTCAGTCGTTAAAAATATCCTCCATGTTGTTTACAGATGCTGTGAATTATTGGATACTCGGATGTGTGTGTGACCTGTCCTTGGAAGTACTCTGAGTTCATAAAGGAGTGTTTATCTCTGAAAGGTTTTAAAGATGCCTCTTAGAAACAGTCCTCACAAGACCTTTAGTGCAGGCACACAGCCAACCTGCATTGTAAAAGTGTAGCAGCTGGCAGCGTAGATTCAGAGGCCGATCCACATGACAGGAATGTAATGAGCTCAATGCAGATGAGTGACAACACTTAAAGAAATGATATCCCTCAGAGTGACGTGTTTAAAATAACCATCACACAAGGAGATGGGGTAACATCCTTGCGAGAGACAGAGAGAGAGAGAGAGAGAGAGAGAGAGAGAGAGAGAGAGAGAGAGAGAGAGAGAGAGAGAGAGAGCACCTGCTGAAACCTGCACATTCAGGATCACATGAAGGCTCGTTATGCAGGTTATGTAAAAGCATTGAAACTACATACTGCTTTTGGAAATCAGCCAGCGCTGAGGGCAACAGGTGCACCTGAGATCGTTTGGAGGATTCACACACCCTCACTAAACGACGAAAACTCCCACAATGCATCAGCCCCTTTACCGTTATGCCAGTCTCTGCAATGAAACACTCAACCTGTATTAGTAAGAGATCAGGAATTTACAAGAGGCAAGTCAAGCAGGTCAGCTACGGTCTACTTCCTCACAGCACACACGCCAGAGTAGGAGGAGCGAGCAGTCGTAAAGTCCTCCTGCACGAGATGAAGCTGCACATTAATTTGTGGTATGCAAAGCTGTAACGGTGTCAAACAAAGAGCAGCAGGAATTAAATGACAGGTTGTTGTCTTCTAATAACTTGTGTAACCTTTAGAGTAAAGATTTATCGCCTGACATTAACGGTGCAAACATAAACTGCTGGACTCGCAGCTTTTTACAAGCATCCAAACAAATATTGGGACTACTTTCTCCGATGCAGTGGCGAAGGAAAGCGGGTAAACATTGCACTGCAGAGAACTAAAGGAGCTCAGCCGTTCTGCAGCGCTTTCAGAAAGCTTGCCAAGCATTTGTGTTGGTGCATTAATTCATCAAAAAGCCAAAAAGGAGGCGAGGACACGGTCAGAGAGCTCCGGGTTTCCAAAGTATGTCTAAAAGCTGTGAAAGCATCTCTCATGGCAGTTCGTCCCTCACTTAGATTAATTGTTTTTTTGTTCCATGGCTAATGTTGTTTAAACTCCCCCTCTCCGCTCTCCACTTCAGCACTCGAGTACATTTCAAAGTGACGGCTGATGCCAAAGTGGAGTCGACAAATGTGTCACAGCCAAATAAATAAAAGCAGCATGTGGGGGACGGCTGGTGTTGGATTCATTCCTTAATCAGCTCGGCTTAATTAGCTTGGACCGGGAGGATATGAGCAGCGTTAATCTGAAGAGTTTCTCACAGAATGGAAACTCCTTGAAATGCACATGATGGAGAGAAAATACATTTTCAAGAGGAGGGGGAGATACAGTGGATTCCCTCCAGGATGTTTCACACTGGACTGTCCTGAAGGAAGAGTTTCAAGGCTGTTTGCTGCCTATTGGACTTACCCAACTCTCTTGTGGGTCAAATTGTGAGTGTTTTTTTGGCACTTAATGGGCCAAACAGCGTCATCAGGACAGAGCAGAGGGCCGTCAGGATGACGACACTCTAATGAGGTCAGCCAGGGAGAGCAGGGCCGCAGTACAGCAAGCTGGACAGACTCCCCTGATGCATATTAGAGAGAACAGCTCATTTTAGTACTATACAGGACACTACTGCAGAACTTTTACTGAAATATCTGATAGAAAAATGGATTTCAAAGCTCCTTAGAGGAACTGTTTTGCTCATAATTGACACTTACTCCCTCCTAGGGTTACTTACAGTCATCAACAATGTCAACATAGAAGTTGTTGAGCTTTAAGGCTCAAATTGTGGTGCTCGTTCATTGTTTAAACTGTTAATGTGGTTACTCGGTGTGACTCAAAAGAAATAATGCGAATCATCAAACACACAAAAAAAGTACAACTGAGCTGTTATCTAACTCTCAGGTCTACACACATGAGAGCACATTACAAACACCTAAGATGAGCATGTGTACGTAGTGAACATTGTGTTCTTTGTGTAGAATAAATAAATACTTCTTGATGAGAGAACAGTGGGAGGACATTTTAAACAGTGTTTTAAAGCTGGAAGAAATCCAGTTTGCTCCTGTTCAGTCTTAAGAATGTATCCTGCAACATTTGTTAATATTTTCAATCTTTTCTCGGCCTTAAAAGCACATTTTATCATCCTAGTAATGCGAAGAGCTGTTCAATTTTCAGAAACACAATTCAAATGTTGGAATCAATCAAATTCACTTCATATCAACAGTAGCAGAGTTTCTCAGAGGGTGTTGTGTAAATAATGGTTGGGCAGTAATTGTGTGAAAAGCCATTTTTTGCTGTTTAATTAGTTTGCAGTTCTGGCTGAAGTAGCACAGTCACGCCCTTGTTACCCAGCAGTGTGGCTGTCACCTCGCAGACCATCATGCCACCCAGTGAAGCGGCAGCTGGAACAGCGTGTTCCAAAACAACATCATCGCTTTCGACAGTTAGAGCGGGCACTTGGCTTTTGTGGAGCGCGGGGGTCACTGTTTTTGGACAGTGAGTGGACACACTGTTTGACTGTCACTGCCCGGCCCTAAAAATCCCATCCCACGCCACGCTGACTCTGCCCTTGATTTAATGAAACCTGCTGTCCTGTTATTAGAGGAAATGAAATCAAGTCAAAACAAGCAATTATTCACCGCTCTCAGTGTTCTCTGTGAAACAAAACTTGAACATTTAATGAATAACACGCAGAAACAACTGCTGCATTAATATAAACTACTGCTCCACAGTCTGGGTGATGAAGGCTTCTGTGATGAAGCAGAACAGAAGAGGTTGCAAATTTTTTGACACGGCTGCTCTCTACTGGTCATTTGTAGGGACATGCATTCATTGAATAACAACTACATGGCTGCATTTAGTCTGGATATATAATATGAGTTATCTTTACGTTTAATGACCACCAACCGCCAAGCCCTGAGATGACTCCTGCTGCCTCTTGAGCTCATCAAGCTGCCTCTCCAAGTGGTGGATATCTGCAGACAGCTGCCTGAGGAGAACAGATACACTGAATTAGAGTTCAAAGCTAAAAGCAAGATAAAGGTGATGATTACGAAGTAAAAGAGCAATCAGAAGACATACAATCAATAATATGAGGATGAGATAGGTCAAAAATGAAAGAGATGATAGGAGGAAATACAAAGAGGATAGTAACTCTTGCACCTACCCTCTGCCTGTGGTTTTTTACATTAAAAATAGCTCTATAAGGACAGTCAGTCTTAATCCTGATGGCCTTGTTTGCTCCTTTGTAGCTCAAGGCATGAACGCCTCACAGGGGCTTTAACTTCCTTGCAAAGCGCTCAGTGCAATACTCATTCCTAAATAGATGCACCCACTTTTTATTAGTGCTGTTATAGCTGCTCTCATCACTCATGTTTTACCTGTGGACTCCCTGTGCTCTGCTCATCTGGCAGTGGAGGCGCCTGACGATGGCTTCATAGCGCTTGTTCTGGATCTTAAGAAGCAGAAAGAATATTTATTTTAGATTCATTTTCATAGAGGGACTCAGGAACTCAGGAACTCACATCCTCTTCTTGGGCTTCAGTTTTAGTCTCTGAAAATCAGCTCAGCGTGATTATTAGTGCATTGTTATACTTTGCTGTACCTACCGCTATGTCTTTCTTTATGTGAGTGTGAAGCGTGGACTCTTCATGCAGTTTCTCCCTCTTCTCCTCAATAGTCTTACTCATCACAGAGATCTCCTCATTAAGAGCAGCGATCTCTTTCTGTTGAAAAGTCAGCACAAAACAAAAGATTATCATAGAGGGGAAAGTAACTAGAAAGGAGGGACAGATATGTTCCTAAAGTTTCTCCACCTTCACCATCTGCACCGTGTTTCCATAGGGATTCTCTAAATCTTCCCTCAGCTCCTCTTTCTTCTCCTTCAGCATCCTAACCAGCTCCCTCTTCTCCTCCAGCTCTTTCTTGGCCTCTGTCTGGCTCGCAGCACGCAGAGCAGCAGCTCTGTGAGTCTCCATCTTGTTTCTGTAAGTGTTGAAACCTTCCAGTGCCACACCAGCCTTCTCCTCCTCCTCGCTTATGTCCACCTGGAGATTGCTGATGTCCTTGCTGATGGAAACACAGCGACCATACAGTGCTGTGACCTGCTGGCCCAGCTGCTCCATCTCTCCTTTCAGCAGAAGGGTATCCCTCACATTGGCTTTCAGATCCTGCTCCACCGCCTCATCCTCCAGCGCAACATTTTTAAGAGTCAACTGGAAAAGGATCATATTTTAATGAGGGTCAATGCCAACATATACACTGGACACTCAACTTTCCCCCCTCACACAGTAAAGGCTATTCTACTGCCAACATAATGACCATAAAAAGCCCTTTGCGTTCATATATTATATATATGTCTGCTCAGTACAAATATGCATTGTGTTCTGATGAAATAGAGGGATAAAGTGGAGCCTGAACCTGCAAGGAGCTGAGGATCTTCTGTTTCTCCTCCAGGGCCACAGTCTGGGCGTACCCATGATGACTCACATCCTCTACAGCCTTGGTCAATGACAGCCCAGGTTGGTCCTCTATTCCTCAGAGAAAAGATCATTATAGCTGCTATGAGGAACTTTTGATTGTGGAACTTTTGACTTGTGGACAAAGTGATACCTCTTATCTCTTGTTCTGTACGTGCAAAAATTGTGTTTTCAACAAAAACCTCACCCTGCTGTCTTTTTACAGACAGATTTACCACTCAATGTGATTATTTGCCATGAAAACAGCTGAAAAAGGGTGTTTTTAAAGACAAATGTCAATCAGGTGGTATGACACCTACCCCCTCTGAGTGGTTGAAGGCATTAAAAATGACAACACAGAAGGTATCAGTGTTGTTGTTCATGGTTTTGTTTGCTTTTGAAGGTCATAAAGAGGCATCAGTGTTGGTTTGAAGGTTGCAGTCATATTTTCACTTAGATTTTCTCACTTTTCACTCACATCATGTCTAAAGTGAGCTAACAACAGCTTCTAAGAGTTCAAATAGCAGTTGAATTCATTTTCAGATTAATAGTTGCTTATAAGATGACATATTTGTCAGTTTTAACCTTAGAAATGTTATAAAATAAATACAAACCGTCTTCATTGTCCTTAAAGTTTGACATTTTCACATCAGAGTTGGAAATTTAATATTAATGACAAACTAATCTCAACTGTTACGTTCCGACGTCAAACGTCAACCGTCAAGACCGAGCCTACGGTTTTAACGTCAAATCCCCACTCCATAAAAGAACCACAAACTTGTTCTTATTGCCAGATTACCGTGGATTTTATGTGTTGGACAAAGTCAAGATTAATAAATTGTGTGCTTAAAAAGCAGAATCCAGAAAAAAAGAAAAAGGCTTTACATTATGATTTCGCTGAATAACAGAATTGCTGTTTACAAGGAAACTACGCTTCCCAGAGTTCCTTTCGTGAATTTCCTCAAACTACTTCCGGGTTTGTACAGTAGGGGGCGGTATGCACCTGAACTGAGCCATTAAATCCAAAGAAGAAGAAGAACTACTTCCGGTTAGCAATATCGCTGGCAGGTGTTACACAAACTTAAAGAACAAGACTCTTAGATGTGATTTTCCTGAAGACACTGCTCTCTTAATGTGTTCTAATGCTTTTAAATCGCTGCTTCCGGCTTTGCTCCTCATGCAGCCGTGTGTTCTACAACACAGAAGCGAAGAGAAGAAGAAGAAGTGAGTGGAGGACACCTGCAGGACTGGGAGATATGCTAACTGGGAGATATGCTAACATGACTGAGGAGCAACACTGGAGTACAGCAGTGACACCAAAACGCTCCTGTCACAGTGATCTGGGGGACATATACAAGGCTGAGTCTGTCCAGAGGTATCTTCTGCAGCTCATGGAGGAGTACAGAGACCTCAGTAAGAAGCTGCAGCATGCATACCTCAGTGAAGCTGACAGAAAGGTGCTCATGAAGAAACACACAGAGCTGCAGCCTGTGGCAAATGTGTTTGAGAGTGTTGAACACGCCATAAAAGACCTGGAGGAAGTGCTGTCACTCATGCATAGTGAGTAGTTTTCTATATATCTTACAATGGAGGGGGCATGAAGGTGGAAGCACACTTACACATGTAATAGATAATGTGAAATGATGTTGTAGGTATGTGGTAAGTCTATCTAACTGACTGCAGGCTCAGCTGGTACCACAGATGAAGACAAACAACTAACCCAGCTGTTGAAGGAGGAGGAAGCACAAATCTCCTGCAACATTATGGCCTTAAGAAAAGATGTAAGAGCCTAAAAGTGTGATGGGATATGTGCAGAAATGTGACATGCAATGTTTTATGATAAGAAGTGTCTTTTTTCTGTCTAGTTGATTCGAGCTCTTGTGCCTGCCGACCCTCTGGACTCCAGTGACGTGATGCTGGAAGTCGTAACAGGACGAACAACAGGAGGTAGGAGAACTGGAGACATTTTTACCATCACAGTGTTACCTTCACATTATAACTTCTATCATTATACCTCTGTGTGGATTCAGGTGACATCTGTCAGCAGTTCACCAGAGAAATGTTGGACATGTATGAGGGTTTTGCCTCCTACAAGAACTGGGACTTTGAGGTTTGGAACTACACGCCTGCTGAGTATGGTGAGTCCTCTTTGTGGTTTTCATTTGTCTTCAAAGTTTCAATGAAGATCGGTTTATTAAAAAGCTTCTTGCTGAATGATGATTGATCCTGTCTCAGGTGGTTTGCACCATGCAGCAGTGAGAATAGCCGGGGAGAACGTGTACAGACAATTGAAGCATGAAGGAGGAACACACCGAGTGCAGAGGATACCTGAGGTGGGCCTCTCCTCCAGGATGCAGCGAATCCACACAGGGACCATGACTGTCATAATCCTGCCTCAGCCAGTGGAGGTAACATGGACCCATAATAACCAGCTTCTCATCACTCAGTGTCCCATAAAATAACCCTGATAAAAACAATGTTTTTATTTACATCCTGCATGCTTTGCTTCATAGTTTGACGTCCACATTGATCCAAAGGATCTTCGCATCGACACATTTAGATCTCGAGGTGCTGGTGGCCAAAGCGTCAACACAACAGACAGCGCAGTGCGCATTGTTCATCTTCCTACGGGTACGATTAAAGAACTTACCAGAACAGCTCCAAACAGCTTGCATCCATACAAACATCAGGTGTTGTTAATATCTGCATCCAACAGGCATCACAGCAGAGTGTCAGCAGACTCGCTCTCAGCTGCAAAACAGAGACACCGCCATGAGTGTGTTGAGGGCAAGGCTCTACCAGAGGATGATGGGAAAAGAGACTGAGCAGAGGCATACAGCACGAAAGCAGCAAGTGAGGGAACTCCTAATGTAAGAAGATGTTTTATTATTATTCACAAATCTTTGTCCCAGTCTTATGTTTACTCCTGTTCCTCACTCCAGGTGGGCACTCGCTCTCAGTCAGAGAGGATTCGAACCTACAACTTCAGCCAGGATCGAGTGACAGACCACCAGACTGGATATACCACCAGAGATATCAAGGTAAATGTGTATGAATCATAAGACAAGTGTAAGAGTTGCCCCTCCAGCTCTCTCTTATTTGTTGAAACTAATGTCAGGTGTGTTTTGGTCTATGTGCAGGAGTTCATGAGAGGAGGAGAGGCTCTTCATGATCTGATATCTGACGTACTTCAACACGCAGAGAAGGAGGCGCTCATGGAGGTCGTGGAGAGCAGCAGTGGCGGTCTGAAATCACCAGGGTCGGGTAAATCTCCAGACACACAGTGACACTCAGGGAACTGACTGTGAGGTGCAATGAACGTACAGTCAGTCATTTGACATGTAAGAGCAACTTATTTAGATTAGACTTGAGATGTTTATTTATTTAATAAAATATGAAAACCTGGATTTTGTTTTATGTATTGTTGTCTTAGAGAAGGCTCTAAGTTTGGAAGAGTACACACTACATTTGCATATCAGAGCTTTAAACCAGAGATATCGTCGTGCTTTTAAATGTTTCCTATCATTTATGGTTCTTTGCCAATTAGGGTGTGAACCCACATATCAGCTTTATACAGACACTCACTGAAAACACGTCACACCCTGTTTGTGTGTGCCAGCTGAACAGAAACCCTCTCTTCTTTCCTTCTTCACAAAGTTACATTCTCATTCTCTGGTAGTCACGTCTCCCATCTTTATTAACTTCAATCCACACTGCTTTATGAAATGATGACATTTTGACTGATAATTACTGCAGCTATGTGTCCATAAACATTCCTTTAACTTTTCACAACTTACAATAAAAAAATACAGTTAAGAAAAATACAAAAATGCATCATCAGCACTGCTCTGTCAGTGAACCTGCATCTCTAAGACCACAGGAAGACATTCATCGCATTAACACACTGAGACACTGACGACTGTACACGTGATCTGGGACTATCATAGTGTTACACACATTCACTTCCATAGTGGTGTACAGAGACACAGAAACAGATAGTGGTGAGTGGTCTGCATGTTTTATGATTAAAAAAATAGATTTGTGAAAGAAACAGGATTATGTATTGTACATTAAGTTCAAGTTTTTCTGCCAATTTATTTCTAAAAAAATGTTCATCCAAAACCAAAAGACGAATCTGTGCCTCAGTGAAAAAACATGGTGCATTCAAATGTCCACAGTTCTCCTGGAAATAAAAATCTTAATCTGCTGCATCCTCGCTGGAAGCTCTCGTGTGTTCCGGGTCAATCGTCGTTATCTCTCTGTCGGAGGCTCCGGGATTTGCCGTTCTGAGTCTTGTTTCTCCTGAACGAAGCTGGCCCGCCCTCCTCTCCGAGGGATGTGATGATGCGTTCCTTGAACTTGGGTTTTGGCTCCGGTGGCCGGTCAGCTGGAGCACTGGCTGTGCTTCCCTCCACCTGGGGCAACTGGAGGTCCACACTGGCACTTGAGAGGAAGTAAAAGGTAAAAGTTAGAGCTTTTTACAGACTTACATTTGTATCAGCTGCAACATTTTAGATTCAAACAGTACTTACTATGGATCCTTCTCTTCTTTGATCTGTTCCCAAACGCCGTATGGGGTGGTAGTTTTTGCCCTTTTGACTGGTTTCACTTCCTTTACAGCCACTTCTACTTTCTTCTCCTCAGGTTCAGCAGTCGTGGTCGAGACCTCTTCTTCTGTCTTTGTCTCCTCAGCATCCAGTTTAGGAGCTTCATCACTTACTTTATCATCTTCTTCCTCTTTTTCTGACGGCTCTGCTTCTGCTTTCCTTTTCTGGGAATGAACAAACAAAATAAATAAACAACAATTTTCAAATAATCATCTCTAATTCACTCCTTAGATTTGTCCTCTTACCCTAAAGCTGATCTTTGGGACTTTTGGCTGCTGGCTAGTCTGTTCAGCAGCTTCTGCCTCCTGTGATGCTGGGGCCTCCTGTGATGCCGGGGCCTCCTTGGAGCTGTCCATCTCCTCTGATCCAGGGGGCGCAGGCTCCTCCTGACTCTCTCCCTCCCTGTTTGAAAAGTCTTCTGGCTTCTCCCAGTTGGACTCTTTGTGGTGAGGAAGCAAACAAGTATCAGACAAAATCTCCACATTCAGGGACAAAAATAATGACTAAAAAGGGAGTTCAGTGGTAATTAAAACAAATGCATAAGACAGTATTTCACCTCCAGTCTTTGTGTTGTAGTAATAGGTATAACCTTCAGGACTGAGGGCTTCCATCCATGCACAAGCTGAAGAGCTCTAAAGAGAAACACAAAAAGAACATGTGAATGCATATTGACAACAAACAGCAGAGTTAAGACAAAATAAATACACTTAAATAGAACATTTTCTAACCCCAGTTTGTGCCGGCTGTGCAAAGGATGAACTTTGTGGTTGGAAACCGTCTGGTTTTTCCCATTGAGACTCTGTAATTTGAACAGAAAGACACCAGCATCCATAAAAAAGTATAAACATCTTAAATGAATTTGTCAAAAGGAAAAGTTAGGATTATTCCCACCTCCAGTAGCTGTGTTGTAGTAGTACATGTTCCCATCATCCGACCATCCTTCAACCCACACCTGTGCTCCTTTCTGTTTTGACATCTTGCTTTGTTTCTCTTTCTTGTGATGTTTTTTAGACGGAGGTTTTGCTTGCGGTGGGGGTTGTGTTGTTGTTGTTGCGGTTGGAGATGGGGAGCTTAATCCTACCACAAAAACATTTAAAATGAGATAAAAGCACAAGCTCCCTATGAGCAGCCCAAAAAATGTCTCATAAAATATAAAAAATTACCTGCTTCTTCCCTTTGCATCCTCTTCAGATCTTCCTCGTATGCCTTCAGCGCAGCCTCCTCCATTGCTGCGAAGTCTTTAGACATTTTGGCCTCCTGCTTGGCCTTGTCGATGCTCTTCTTTTTAATCTACAGAAAGAAAGATAGGACGAGTGACAACGTAAAGCAGCCAATAAGAAGGCGGCTTTAGTGGCGAGTGCAGGTCTGGGACCTTATCTATGTTGCCAGTCCTGTGCACAGTGCCAAGATGGGCAAGGTTTAATTTTGTTATTGAGTTTATTGCTTTCATAGCTGAATGTGTTGTGTGTTTTGTAGACCTCTCAAGCAAAGTGCACAAGTGTGTTTGTGAATCAGGAAGCAGATTAAAGAATAGTATAAGGAAAATCTTACCTCAGTGATTTTTGCAGCCACATTTTCTTTATGATTCTTCCCTCTTTCATGGAACTCAACACTCTACAAAGCAAACACACATTAATATACACAGGCATAACGTGAAAGTTGAATACAATCTTCAGCTGTATCAATTATTACTCACAGGCTTGTTATCTGCAATCCAGCACTTACAGTACTGACAGAACTTCCTTGGTTGTGACTTCCAGTAATCAGCCCTGAAAAATAAACACAAAACTAACATTAGTGATCAAATCTGCCTCATTTAAGATCACAATTAGCCTGCTAAGCTAACAGAAAGCCTGTCTACTCCTTAAATATACCAGCTGAATGTTGTAACTTACACAGCAGTACTTTGAGTGTATTTAAATACTTACATGGTTTAATCTTGGTGGTGAAACAACGTGGAATAACTCAAAAGGAACCAAAATAAGAGGGAACCGCTTTACACATTTCAAGACTGAACACAGTGTCCGTTTGTGATGACGCCATCAGAGGGCGACGTTAAAGGGGGCTTTCATCTGATTGTAGTTTATCATAAGAATCACAGTTTTTGAAGTATGTATACTGCTAATAAGGTCTTTGATGTATCTGGGGTCCTAGATATAGCCTCCATAAACACCTATATGTGCTTGAAAACGCGCTTAGTTATAGTGTTATTATGTTTATAGTGATTAGTTTTCTGAATTTGGTACGGTGTCCCATATGGTCTAGCGGTTAGGATTCCTGGTTTTCACCCAGGCGGCCCGGGTTCGACTCCCGGTATGGGAACTAGCGTTTTGTCCCTCCCTGATGTGAGCTTAATGTTAGAAGACAAAGAAACATTAATTTATTTTTATATATCTCATGTCAATGTCATTATTATGACTCAGAATATCAAAATTATGACCAAGTGTCTCTTCATTATGACAGTATCTCATAACTATGCTTTACCATTTTTAAAAATATATTTATTACATACCCATATTTATTTTATTAATTGCTTAATCTTTCATTACCAACTCTAATCATACTAAGTCAACCTGTCACTAGTGAAACATTTTTAATACTGCCTGTAATTACTGCTATTTAATCTAAATTCCATTTGTAACATTGTATACATTTAAATTGTATTTTATCTTTATTTTATTCTATTTTTATTTTTATTTTATTTTATTTTATTTTATTTTATTTCATTTTTACTTATTGAAACTTATTCTTGATTGTTCTTTTGTCTGGGTTGCTGTAAGGTAACAACTGAATTCTGAACTCGGGCTCGACTGCTTACGTCATCAATGAGAGCCAGGTCGTGACGTGTGAATTCCGCGACTGACCCACTGCCCCGCTGTCTTCGGTCGAGCCCTGAGCCTCTTCGCCGGGTGGAGGAGGTAATTGGTTTCTTCTTATCCCGTTTGGTGCCAAAGCTCCGGGGCTGTCCATGCACGGCACCATGGCCGCGTCCTCACACCGGATCATGCTGGGCCCGCTGGTTGCTGCCATCGACCAGGGTACGAGCTCCACGCGGTTTCTGGTAAGAACTGTCAGCACTGTAAGCTAGCTGTGTTGTTTTAATGTGGGGCACCTGAACGCCTCAAAGGCTATGTCCTTGAGTACAAACCAGCCTTTGGGAATTAAAATGAAGTGTGTCGTTAAGTAGCTTCAATGGAGGTTTGATAGCAGTGATTGGTGTCATATTAGTCACTAAACAATCAGTGCTGCTTGTTCAAACAGCTGTGTATTAAGACTGTGCTGCATTCAGGTGCTCTCTTTAAGTACCTGCAACGAGGGAGCAATTATAGGTTCGCCCTCTTGTTGTAGCTTCCTTATTCTAAAGTTAATTACAATATTAAAGTCACCATAGAATACTATTTTCACCTACAGGAGGTTCATTTTTGATTTATTTATTGCACATATAAAAGAACAAATAAAACATTGCTGTTCAGTAACAAGAGCCAAGATATAACAGGTCAATTCAATTATAGAAACTAACCACTAACATGTTATGTGCAGGAGGAGCCAAAAAAAACCCCTGACAGGCTTGTCGAGTGCCCCTCCAAAGAAAACAATCAAGTATCAAAGTAGACCAGAGTATCTACATACAAAACAAAAAAGAGAAACAAGAGGGATGAAAAGAAAAGAAGGGGAAGTTAAAAAACAAACAAAACCCCCCCAGAATATTTATTTATAAGTTAGGGAAGTAGGGAGAGAATGTGTTTGTAAATATGCATTACAAATTCATATCATGTTGTATTACTTAACTTTGATTTGCTTTACTCAACGCAATCTGCACCTAAATGTTTATATCATTACTTCCTTTCTGCTGATTCATTGAAATACAACACCTTAGACTCATAATCCCAATGAGACCTGAAGGCAGGGACATTACTGTCTCAGAAAACTTGTTGGATTGGAAGTCTTTCCAGAACAAACAAAGTGAGGAGCTGGAAATGTTGACAAGGAAGAAGATCACACTTTGAAGTTGATAGCAAATAATATCCTGAACATATCTTACAAGTTTTGGCTGGAATATTTAAGTACTACTACAGGATAATTCCAGGGTTGTAAGAGTAAATGTTTTGCCTTCTTACTCACAGAGAAGAAGGAACAGGTATTTTGGTTTGCATCATGTTTAGGGTGTGGCTGATAGCTGACAGCCAACAGTGTTATTGTCATGAGTCAGCTCAAACTGCAGGAGCCCTGAAACAGCACCCAGAGAGCTCAAGTGAACTTCTGCTCTAACCAAAGATTAAAGCATGAGGTAAAATCTCATTGAAAGAAATATAATGTATCATCATTTCTTACACTGTGTTAGCTGTGATTTCTCTTTAGAGTTTAAATTCCACACAACATGTGCTGAGGTATTTATAGCTGTGATAATTGTACGTTTAAACAGGCTGTGCAAAGTTACTGCATTGCAGCAGTGTGTGTGAAATACCAACTAACCTGCAGGGTGTCACACACTGAAATGCATCTGTGTCACTTTTTTCTCTCCTTCTTTAAAAGGTGTTTAACTCCAAAACGGCAGAGCTCCTCAGCCATCACCAGGTGGAAATCAAACAGAGCTTCCCCAAAGAAGGGTAAGAGATAAATCCAACACAGATCTTAAAGGTTGCATGCATGATTTAGACATTTGCAGATGGAATAAGTTGGTATTATTTTCAGATGGGTGGAGGAGGACCCCAAAGAAATCCTGCAGTCGGTGTACGAGTGCATGGAGCGGACGTGTGAGAAGCTCACGCAGCTCAACATAGACATATCAAACATTAAAGGTACCAAAAGCGCCCATCAGCCAGTGTTCAAACATCACTGTGATATAAAGTCTAACATCAGTGGAAATCGTTTCTGTATTTTAGCGATAGGAGTGACCAACCAAAGGGAGACCACGCTCGTTTGGGACAAAGAGACCGGGGAGCCTCTTTACAATGCAATCGGTAAAAGTTCACGTTTCCTTCATTATCATTATATTCATCCACTCCATTCATTACAAGTACAAGAGTATCTAAAGATGTATGAAGCAGTAATAAGCGGCACCAAACACAGCCCCTGACACAATCAAACAGCAGATATGTTTACAGGATTTGCCTGATTATGGTTGTAATTGAATATTTGTTATGCATAGTTTGGCTGGACCTGCGGACTCAATCTACGGTGGAACGTCTCATAAACAAAACTCCAGGAAGGAATAAAAACCACTTGAAGGTGAGGGACTCGGTCACAGCTGTAAAAACTATGTAGTTTTTTGTCTCTGAAGTGTTCAAATCTAGATTTGAAGGATTGAAACATGTTTTCAATCCATAAACAACATCTCTGAATTGCTCTTGCTGTCTTCTTGCAGCATAAAACCGGCCTCCCGATCAGCACGTACTTCAGCGCCGTGAAACTCCGCTGGCTGATGGACAACGTGGACGAGGTCCGAGAAGCTGTTGTGTCTCACCGCGCCATGTTCGGCACCGTTGACTCCTGGCTCATATGGGTGAGTGATGAGGACTCCATGACCTCAAAGAAAATAATTCCTTAGAGAACAACTTTTCTTTTAATGTGTATGCTTGATTTACTGTCCTGCAGTGTTTAACTGGAGGGAAGTCAGGAGGAGTCCACTGCACAGACGTGACCAACGCCAGCAGAACCATGCTGTTTAACATTCACACCTTGGACTGGGACCCGGAGCTCTGCAAGTACGACAGCTGCTTTTCATCGCTCTGTTTTCTGAAATATGTTACAGTTTGATTTGGTTTTAAATTTTGAAAAGCTACAGAAATGACAATACACTTCTATTTGTCCTATCAGGTACTTTGGTATCCCCATGGAGATCTTGCCCAGGGTGAGGAGTTCCTCTGAAATCTATGGCCTCATGGTGAGTCTCATGAAACCGTCAGAATCAGGAAGAGTCCACTCACATTTTAAATCTACAAAGTGTTAAAAACAACTTTTACTCTACTGATGTCATCGTTGTTTCTCCTGTAACTATACTGTCGAGAATGCCCACTAATATGTTAATGGGGGTTTTGTTTTAAGTGCATGAAGTTTGTCTGAGAAACTCTTTTAGGCTTTTTTTGTGTGCCATTGTCTTCTCTTCTCTCACTGGTAGAAAATAAGTTCTAGTCTGGTAAGTGATACCTCGCCATCGTTTGTTGTTTTCCTCATCATGCAAAGTAACCCATCCTGCTTTACGTGGCCAGAGTGAATCTTTGCCATCAAGCAGTGCATTTCCAAAAATCACAATTGTGTAATTTTGTATGTATGTCTCCCCATACGCCCATTTGGACAACATTTACTGTACTGTACTGTGGTGTGAGTTTTCTCCAGCAGAGGGTGCTCCAGCTCCAAACCCTACAACACGCTCTGTTCATACCTGGTGTTAACATCCGTGTTGGTTCAGTTCAGGACGAATGTTCACGCTCATTAATATTCATCTCCAGTGACATCTCATGATCGGATCTCACTTTGCTGCTTCAAATTCAAATAAACATGGACTCTCATATGACTTAGGGATGATGGCAGACAGCACACAGAGGGGGAGAGAGAGGGAGCAGGATATGATTCTTCTGCTTCTCCAGCTCTGCGGATTATTAGTGAATTATAAGAAGTATGCTGCAGGAGGAAGTCTCTGTTTACAGCTAAACAAAGTCTGATAAACCGCTTCAGGTCACATCTCTTATTCCCCTCGTCACTCCTTCCTCCTCAGTACAGGATCTGTATGAAAAGATTAAATCCAGTCTCTTATGAAGACATAAGTATTCCATATTACTGTACTCTAACGTAGACCCCTTCACATGTGTGAATGGTGTGAGATAACTAAAGATAAGTCACACGGATGATGCTCATAGCTTTTCTTGGAAATGTACTGGATGGTTCCCCGTTGCTTCTGTTCCGGCATGCTACTAAACTGGTTGTCATTAACGCCCACAGCATTACTGACAGACCATCCTCCTCCTCCTCCTCCTCCTCCTCTTCTTCAGCAGCAGTGCCCCATCATGTCTCCTAAATCTCTTCACTCTTTGGCACCGTTTCATTTAACCGACTAACCCCAAACGACAGCCTCACGTAGGAGTGAAGACATTTCAGTTTACACAGGTTCACACTTGCCCTTCGTTTCCCCCCCTCACTGTTAAAGAATGCTTCCTGTGAAAATGTGGTTGTAGAATTCAAACCAGTAAGTTATTTGGCTTTGTGTTGTCAAATAATGAGGGATTCACTTTCAGTGTTTTTATCAGGGCAAGCGATTGAAAGTAATGTGGATTAATGTCTTTTGAATTTACACTTGATTTGATAATTTGGCTACAGATATATACCTGGAATTTCACTGTTTGATCATTTTATAACCCCTAGCATGAGCATTGTTTGTGATTCTTCTTTATGAAAGTCAACTTTTTGTTAGATCAAATTGTTGCAGGTATGTAAAAGGCTTAGATAGTAACAAAAAAAAGACATTTCAGATTTAATAAAACCCTGAAAATTCTCTTTAAAACTCTTGTGAGGACTCACTTTACCTGACAACAGCTTCAGACTTTTAAAATACCTTAAATAAATGATCAATATTTGTTTTGATGGTGTGTTTTGCTGTCGTAGCTCAAAAAGACTCCTCACAGAAGCTTTAAATGTGACTTCAAAATGCACAATTAACTTCATCAATTACAGTTGTTGTTCTCTTTTGACAGAAATCTGGAGCTCTGTCAGGCATCCCCATATCAGGGGTACGTTTGTTTCCACTCTCCAACATCACCTCCATTCGTTTTTTGTGTTCTGAGTCAGTAATAATGAGGGTTGTCTTTAAAAACAGTGTCTTGGGGATCAGTCGGCTGCACTTGTTGGACAAATGTGCTTTCAGGACGGGCAAGCCAAAAACACGTAAGTGGCTGTGTGTGTGATTTCTACAGTTGCATTGTTGCTTGTTTTTGTATTTTTCTTCAAAAGTAAAACAAAGGTCGACTTAAAGTTTGATTATTATGTGTTGCAGGTATGGAACTGGCTGCTTTCTCCTGCGAAACACTGGAGCAAAGGTACATCACTTAAAGTTTGAGTTCACACCACTTGTACACATCTGAACTCCCTGGGGTGACAGTTGTCTTCCCTCTTTTGTTTGCAGCCTGTAATGTCCGATCACGGCCTTCTGACCACCGTGGCGTACAAACTGGGCCGGGACAAACCTGCTTGTTATGCACTAGAGGTACAGTATCAGCATTTTACCACTAATACTCCCTCTTTAAAACAAACACCAATCATTCTGTTCTTTTTTCCAGGGCTCTGTGGCTATCGCTGGAGCTGTGGTTCGCTGGCTGCAGGACAATCTGGGGATCATTGGATCTTCTGAAGAGCTTGGTATGTACTGCATCCTCCTTATTCAAACCACAGTCCTCATCATCTCAGTCAGATTTAATGCTTCTTCATTCATAGTGTGGATCTTCACATTCTGTTTCTGATGTTTGCAGAGAAGTTGGCTGCGTCAGTCGGTACCTCCTACGGTTGTTACTTCGTTCCTGCATTTTCAGGTCTTTATGCACCGTACTGGGAGCCCAGCGCGAGAGGGTAGGAGGAAGAAACCACTCTCTAGTTTGAGAAATTGATGACACAGTCTGTTACATGAAGTGTATTTCTGTGTTGCAGGATCATTTGCGGTTTAACTCAGTTTACAAACAAGAGTCATCTCGCGTTCGCTGCACTGGAAGCTGTTTGCTTCCAGACACGAGAGGTAAGTGCGACCTCCTCTACTAGTGAGCCATCAGAGTCAGGTGCTGGTGTGAAGGATGTCATTGAAATCATGAATCATGTTGTGGATGCAGATTCTGGACTCCATGAATCAGGACAGCGGCATCCCGCTCACTCAGCTCCAAGTGGACGGAGGAATGACGTCCAACAGGTTGCTGATGCAGCTGCAGGCCGATATCCTCTGTATCCCTGTCGGTGAGATTTCCCTTCAACCATCTTCCTTTTAAGTGTTCTGTGATGTGCAAGACAAAAGGAATGAGTGTTGACAAGTCAAGGGGTGAGTGTTGACAGCCTTAAAAAGCAAACTGTAATTGAACCAAAACTGGTTCCTCTACAACTCACCGCAAAAACTGCACGGTTAACTGAGGCAGAGCTGGCAGGGGAGGACTTTGTAGCAGCTGAAGGACACAGAACTTAGAAAAAAGACATGTTGTCTTCTTGTGAAGCATTGAAGTTAGTTAAACTATTAAACATTGAGCTCTTTTAGAATGTATTATTGCTGAAGTGTTGCTGTCCCCTGCTGGCTTCTTGTGGAACACCTGACACAAACATTGAATATGTGAATGTTTAAAGCTCCCTGTTTCTGAGCCAACAATGCAGCTACAGTGTTTGGTTTATCTTGTTGTTTGTCCCTGTAAAGATTGAATCTATTGTTACTTTCAGTGAAGCCATCCATGCCTGAGACCACCGCTCTGGGTGCAGCCATGGCCGCCGGAGCAGCAGAGGGGGTGAGCGTGTGGAGCCTGTGCCCAGAGGACCTGAGTGAGGTCACCTCTGAGAAGTTTGAGCCTCAGATAAACCCTGAAGGTACAATGTGTGCGTGTGTGTGGGTCATGATGTCTTCAGTATCTTCTGCTTACACTGAAAGGTGTTTCTCTATCCGTGCTTTTGCAGAGAGCGAGTTCCGGTACGCTCGATGGAAAAAGGCGGTGCAGAAATCCATGAACTGGGAGACGACCGAGCCTGCTGGGAATGGAAACGGTAGGCAGGTTTAAACCTGGGCCACATTCAGAGTTTTCACATGTTTATTCATCTCTGGTCCTCTGTGTTACATGCAGACACTGCTGTTTCCTCAATGAATGATTTGTGTAAATAAATATCTCAACACTGCACAAAGAGATCAAAGTCCACCGGTTTCCATTTCACTAAAAACAAAAACAACCGAGCATGGATTGTGAAAATAAAGGATGCGAAAAACGACTGTTTGATATCAGTCTCTTGATCGCCTTGATTCGCCGACTTTGACGCAGTGTGTTTGTTTTCTTTGAATTCTGTTTTTCTTCCTGGTCATGTTCTTTGAAATGATTCTTCGTCTTTCCTCCTCTTCTTCATTCAAATGTTAAAAAGGTGAAACTAGTATCTTCAGCAGCGCCCCGCTCGGCTTCTACATCTTTGGCAGCATGTTGATGTTAGTCGGTGCAAAGTATCTCGCAGGTCAGTGACTGTAAGTTTGTGTCTGTTAGGTACTCTCATAGTGGGATACTGATTCTTAAACTTGTATGGTTTTTGTGCATTATGTTGAAATACTTTAATGCTTAAGTGCACATGATGTTTAGAAGTTTGGGGGGAATAATTAAGCGTATAAGTAAGATAATTTAAATTGGTTTCTTCTTGTTAATCCTAATAAAAATGTTCATTTATGAGAAGGAAAAAAATGTGATATGAGCCTTTAATAAGTCTCCATGAACTGTAACTTTATCATACTCTTATTTATCAGAAAGTAGTCGCACAACTCCTTTTATCCTGCAAACATTGTGTTTAAATGTAAGTCCTTTCAGCTTCAACAAAGTCTTAATTTGGGGTTTTTTCTTCCACATTAGGTCACGACTAGCCTCAGACTCCTTACGGCATTAAAGCTAAATAGAAAGTGGAAACAACTCCCCTCATGGACCACCACTACTTGTCTCGGTTGCACTCAAAATAAAGGCATTCCAGGAGGAAGAAACGCTCCTGCTGAACCTTCCTGTCGACTGGAGAACGAGTTTCAGCCGAATAACGAGAATCTTCTTCATCATTTTTAGCTTTTAGTTTGTTTTGATTATTTTCTTCTGCAGGAGACAAACACGACGGTACAATGACTTTTATTTTAGCAGGGATTTGCATGCAGTATTTTTTTTGTTTTTTTACAACGTCGAAATGAAATTCTGAGGTTATTTATGTAGAAGCCGCACCAGTGGTTGTTCAGGTTGTTGTTTTCCTTCCACCGCTGTGTTCGAGTAGTTTGCTACGTTGTTAGCATATCTTGTTGTTTGTCACTTCACTGTTCATCTTGCGGTGTAATTCAATCCCAGACCCTACACAGTCAGCTACAAAGAACCTTTGAGTGCACTTTATATTTTTGTTTTGTCCTGTGGGAGCCATGTACTAACAGAGTCTGATATATTTTTTCTAACCTTTGGGATTAAGACACTGAAAGTTTGGATTAGTGTGGAGTGAGGCGTGATGAAGGGAAGGACAAGAAGAGGGGGAATGAACTGATGAGGTGGTTTTTTTGGGTGAATCTGACACTCTTGTACATACGTTTTGTTAAATATATGTTGTGTAATGGGCAATGATGAATTGGGAGGCAGTCTCTAGATTATCCCTGCGTTTACACCGAATATATGGCGACATAGGAATAAAGAGGCAAATACCCTTTTCCATATATCTGTGAATTTGGCACATTTAAAATTCTCCTTCCACATGAAACAAAATGTAAACATTAAAAAGCAAATGAAAGCAGTAAATATGAATTGTTGTGGAGTCAAAATGCTGATTTCAACAGCACTAAAATGTTTCTCGAGCAACTTTTTGAAGGATGATACCTCTGTGATGTGCAAAACCTACGCTAAATTATGCAGAAGCCTGTGTAGAACAAATCAAACGCAAACAATGAAATGACAAGGAAGCTTTTATTGCACTTGAATGTTAAAGGTTAAATATTTTGTCCTAATTAAATTATTTAAGCTATTTATTTCAATGGGAGCTTCTGAGAATACTATGAATCCTTACAACCAAGGGTCGACCTTGAAACGTCAAAGCAAGTACATGACTGTGACTAAGTGTCCATGTGTTGTATGTGTCAAAATGTTTTCTATTGCTGGTTTTGAAGGTTCTCATTTGGGCTACAAACACTATTTGCAAATGAAGAGAGTGAGAGGGGGATGAACTCATTGAACAACTCGAATTTCATAAAACAAGTACAGTTCAGGAAAAAGACTCAAATTGACAAAGAAAGAAAGCATAGTGTACTTAAAGTCTCACCTCAAGATGTAACCGTTAAGTTGTTAATTTTGATAAAGTATATCATGTTGAACAAGAAGAATGTGTTTGTCTTTTTGCTCCTCACATTCCCTTTGACTCATTTACCTTCTCACCTTCTCATTCAAGGGTTTGTATTTATTCTAATTATTTGAAACACTGTTGATGAATACTGAAGGCATCAAAACTATAAAAGAATACGTATGGAATTATTTAATTAAAAGAAAAGTGTTGAAGCAGAATATGTTTTATATTTTAGATTCTGTAAAGTAGCCCCCTTTTTCTTTCATGACAGCTTTGCACACTCTTGGTATTCTCTCAGTCTGCTTCATGAAGTGGTCTCCTGGAATGGTTTCTAATTAACATGAGCCTTGTCAAGAGTTCATTTGTAGAATGACTTGCCTTCTTAATGTGTTTGAGACCATCAGTTGCCCTATTTGACGACTGTTGTAATCCATATTATGGCAAAAGCAGATTATGTCATAGTCTGCATGTCTTCAGTATTAATCTACAATGTTGAAAATAATTAGAATAAATACAAACCATTGAATGAGAAGGTGTTTCCAAACTTTGACTGGTAGTGTACAGACAGAAATGTGTAAATGTAATGAACAATTATCTCTTGTCATGATTAGAAACATGTTTTTTGAGATCATGTCTTTAAAACAAACTTGTGTAGTGTTACTTTTTGGTTGTGCGGCGAGAGCTTCCGTAAGCGGGGACAGCTCAGAGCGGTTACTAAGGGAGTGTTTTTTGCACCAATAACAAATGCATGTTATTCAAAACCTTCACTTTCATTTAGTACAGGTGGCTCCTTCATTCTGCATATTCCAGTCACGTCTTAACAGGTGAGTAATGCCCAGTTATTCCACTTTTTTATCAATGTAATGTGTATTTTTCACAAGAAGTAACTGAAACAATACAGTGTCTTTGTTTCTGTGAGCAAATAGCTGTTTCATGTAAAAGTGAAAGTAAAAACGACACAAAACTAGTTTTTATGTTGAGTAAAAGTTGCTCTGCAGTTGGGTCTCTTATCGGTATTGGCTCAATTGTTCATTGTTGAGTTTATGTGTCGAGCAGATTGACTGGATTTGCATTTTAACTGACCCTGCATATCTGTTACTGTTAAGGCGGATTGCTATGGAGGCCCGGAGTGGATACTTGTTTCCTCTGTTTTCCCACAATCAATGTATGAGATAATGAGTTGAAAACAAATGAATTTAACATTTTAAAACAGGAAAACGTGTATTGTTGTATTGAGATAACCTTGAGATATATACATATATATATACAAAAACAGCTGGATTTACTCCTTATGATGGGAAAACTGTGATAACAAAATGTGTGGATTCATGTATATTGTTTATTATGTTCACATGGTAATAAGTCACTTTATTCTTGCTTTTCTTAAAACAGAATCTTCCATCTGCAATCAAAATAAAGATGTAATGGTTTAACCTCAGTTTAATGTTTTGTGTTTCCAGGAGTGAAAAATGTTTAATGCTTTCCTTTTTGCTGACATCACACTCCCTTACTTGTATTAACTATCAACCAGGAAGTGAAGCCAGGTGTGGTCCACGTACTCTGGCGGCTTGTTCCTCATTTCTGGTTGTACAGCAGAGCAGAGCAGACAGGTGAGTCTGAGGTTTTTATGATACGCCTTGACACTGATACATAGCTGCAGTGTGTTACAGCCTCTTTACATTCCAGGTGTGTGTTCAGGTGAGGAAAAACTTCAGATCAGAGCGTTGATACATGACGCCTTAAACATGTTGGATCAGAGAGGCAGCCAGATCCTCTCAGAGGGGTTTAACTTCACCCACAAGGACAAAGGTAAGTGTTTTACTGTTACTGAATCAGATGAGCATCCTTTAAAACTCTGAAACTTAACACGCACTTCTTCATGCTTTCAAATATTCGATAATCTGTTGTTGTTATGAGGAAGTCCAGCTTTTAGAGAGGATTTTTGTCACACTGTTGACACGAGACAGTGACCTAGAAGTGTTCAGGTCTGTGATATAAGCAAACAACACACTGTAAAAGCATGTGTTATCAGGAGTAAAAGAACCCTTACTGCAGTAAAAACTTTGCTCTGAGTGCTCTATAATTATTGTGGGAAAAGTCATGATCGTGCATTAAACTGCTACATCTTGAAAAATGCATCATGCTCGCTAGGATCATTAACATCTCCATTTAAAGACCACTTTTATTCTCACTTGTAATGAAGTCTAGTCACAAATTTGGCACTTTTACTTGATTATATATTGCATATCTTCTACAATGTGTTCCCCTGTGAACTCTACTGAGACTTGTATATTCTGTTGTTGCCCCTCAGACTGTGTGAACACTGATCCCAGGCCACCAGAATATGCCCAAGCCTTGCCCAAGAAGAGCACTGTGAAAGAGTTGCTAATGATGAAACGCCAGGTGAGTCATTAAGCGCGGCTTATTAAACACAAACATGATGAGACAAGTTCAAGGTTTGATTAGAGGGTTTGGGTTTCGCAGGAAATGTTTCCATTTACATCATCACTTGTATTTCTTACATAAGAAATGTGGAGTTAAATTAATGCAGGTTTATGTCTTCCAGAAATGGGGCAGCATCCAGGACAACAACACAGAGCCTAAGTTAAAGATTGCAAAGTCTGAAGCATTTGGAAATGACATGAGTCCACATCCTCTGGTCCCTCCAGCTCCACTTGACTCTCCAGTTATAAATAATTTCCCCCAAAGTGCTCCTGATCCCTTTCTCCTGCAACAAGCGCAGCATCCACCCCTGCAGGGAGCAGTGGCTCCAACAGCTGAAGTCATGATGTCTTTGTTTCAGTGGCAAATACAGCAAGAGGCTCGGAGGGTTGGAGGAGTTTCTCCTGAGTTGCTAAACATGCAGGATTCAGATGGTGACACGTATGTATTGATGTTGAAAATGATCTATTTAAATCAGAGAATCTTAAAGTGCTTCTAAACAAATGTAACCCTCCCTTTTATTTCCCTCTCTCTCTAGATTTCTTCATATCGCAGTGGCACAAGGTAAACGAGCTCTTTCCTTTGTGCTTGCTGCAAAAATGTCAAACTGTGGCTCCCTGGAAATGAAAGAGCACAATGGACAGGTACAAAACACTTTACAAGACGGCATGTGATTCTCTCCATTAAAGGTGTTCACGTACGTTACGTAAACTTGTACTCTCTACACAGACGGCTCTTCAGATAGCCGCAACCACCAACCAGCCCTTTATTGTCCAGGACCTGCTGGGACACGGAGCACAAGTCAACACCAGGGACCTTTGGGGCCGCTCTCCTTTGCACGTGTGTGCTGAAAAAGGCCACTTTCTCAGTCTTCAGGTTTGGACTCACTACTGGACACAGATCCTGTTTTAGGCTTCGTTCAGACACAGACCATGAACATTAAGTACCATAAGTGTCGACTCCAGAGGGATCAGAGATGAGTTGAAACCAGGAAAGACCTGATGGCTCAAAGCTTGAAGCCTCAGATACATTTATTGTAGCTGGATTTGGAACAGTCATGCCACTTTGCCACCCATAAACTCTGTCAATGAGTCTATGAAAAACATGAGTGTGTCACAAAGCAGGGATGTGTGCAGCTTATCTGACTTGTTAATTTATAACTTTATATCAGTGCTGTGACTTTGAAACCCTGTCTTGCTGGTTTATCAGATGATTCTTTGCTGCAGACATTGATGACAAATTAACCAGGAGCTCTCTTCACATCTCTTATAAGTGTGTGTTGAACCACTTTAGATAAAAGCCTGTATTTGTTTTTGTTTTCTAAAGAGCATCATGAGGACCTTGATGGGGAGTTGTCAACAGATTGATGTTGAAATGTACAATTATGACGGTGAGCACGCTCGAGACAGATTTACAGTTTTTCCTCTGATGCTTCTGTGAACTATCTTTGTGATGAAGTCTTTGTGTTGTCCCACTGCAGGTCTGACTCCTCTTCACGCAGCAGTCTTGGCTCACAACACTGTCATTAGAGAGCAGAGGAGTCAGGGAAACTCTTGCTCACACAAGGTGATGGAGCAGGCGAAGAGGAGACAGATGTACGCCGAGTGCGTGAAGACTCTGCTGCTCATGGGCGCCACCTTTTGGACAAAGGCAAGTATATAAAAGGCCTTAACTGCTTGCTGTTGTTTGTATTGGTTTTTAATCCTAACTGAACTTGTTATGTGTTTGTATTTTATTCCTACAGGATCTAAAAAGTGGACGCACTTGTCTGCACATGGCAGCTGAGGAGGCCAACATGGAGCTGCTCCACATTTTCCTCAACGAGCCATCTTCGCTGCCGATTGTCAACGTTAAGGTGACTCCCTTTGAGTTAAAGAAACCAGCGTATTATCAGTAACACAAGACGCATGCCATGCACTATAAGATGTGTGCTTTCTGTGTTGCAGACATTCAGTGGAAACACAGCCCTGCACATTGTCAGCGCTCTGCGAAGCCTCAACACTCAAGTGGAGGCTGTGAAGCTGCTGATGAGAAAAGGAGCTGACCCCGGGATCAGGAACGTGGAGAACGATCTGCCGTGTCAGCTGGTTCCCGAGGGACCTGTTGGTGAAAAGGTAGGGGGGAGAGAATTTGCTGCTATTGGTACAAGAATACTGGAGAATATTTGTGCACAGTGATAATGTGTTTTTATGTGTTTATTTCCAGGTGAGGAGAATCCTGAAAGGGAAGTATTGTCATGCTTAAGTAAAGCTCAGAAACACTGTCAGTCAGACAGTCCAGTCTTATAAAAGATTTGCCCCAACAAGGCAGATGTTGGTTGTTTCAGTGAAACATACCCAATGTTCATTACAAAGTAATGCTTTAAAGTTTGAGATATGTGTGTTTTGTTTTAACTCTTTGTAATGACTTATTAATGAGAATATACCATTTCATTCTTGATAAGCAAATATAATATGTGTGCTTGTGTTTGGAATGATTTGATGTGGGGTATGGAGAATGTAATCATAGGTTGAGGTGGTTTTAAATAAAAAGTTTGCATGTTTTTAATGTCTCTCTGGCCCTTATGGACAGCTGTATTTGTTAACATTCAAGGTGTAAATTGTTTGTTTATGTCCGTGGCCCTGATCAGGGTCTGGGTGTATTTCTGTTCTGTGAAACTTCAAAATAAAACATTCAGAAACTCTCTGACGTGTCGTGACTCAGTGTGACCACCAGAGAGCAGCAGATACTCTTTATTTTCTCTCTCTCTCTGTGTGTGTGTGTGTGTGTGTGTGTGTGTGTGTGTGTGTGTGTGTGTGTGTGTGTGTGTGTGTGTGTGTGTTTGTGTTTGTGTTTGTGTCCGTCTGTCCCTTTATGGGGCCAGGTAAGCTCTGTATAATTGATAATTGATGACAGTATGTGAGCCTGTGTGTTATTTTGAAGAAATGAAAAGTTGAGAAATGTTAGTGTTTATTTGTGGCAGTTTGCTGAACAGTGTTCACATGTCAGTGTTTAATAAAAATGTATCATGTGTTTTATTTGCAGAAAGTGTTCCTGTTAGTTTTTTCAAATACCAAGCTGTTGACAATTACAGCTTCTGACTTCTGTTTGCTGTGTATGGATCTAAAGGGTAAGTATAAATATAAATGTTAAATACAAATGTAAAGGGTAAATATAAGATAAGATACTACTTTATTGATCCCCCGGGGGGGGAAGAAGAAGTTTCAATATTATACTTATTGAAACTTCTTTCTTGATTGTACTTATGTCTGGGTTGCTGTAACAACTGAATTAGTATAAGTAGAAATGTTAAATATAAATCTAAAAGGTAAATATAAATATAAATGTTAAATACAAATCTAAAGGATGAATATACATATTAAATATAAATGTTAAATACAAATCTAAAGGGTGAATATACATATTAAATATAAATGTTAAATACAAATCTAACAATAAATATAAATGCACATATCACCTAAAATGTCTTGAGGTGTTTTCTATAAATTAATTATCTTTTTATTGTATTTCTTTTGTCTGAGCAAAAACAACGAGAGGTCAACGAGGGGTCAACTGATGACAGCTTCCGGGTCAGCGGTTGACCGCGTCAAACCGGAAGGAGGTAATTATTGGGTGCACCTGTCGCAGGTAATCAGTGGAGCAGTGGAGCAGTGGAGCTGCAGACAGCCAGACCGGCAAGCTACCGTCCCGAGGCGTCGCTGCACTTCCGAGATGCGAGGATCCATCAGCAGTCAGCCACGAGGTCTACAGCCATGGCCCACTTCAGTGGACCTCCAGAAAATGTGTGCCAGTCTCTTAGATGTGGATGACCTGGAAGCTTGTTGTAGTCGGATTGAATTTGTGAACCCTGCTTTGGGCAGCGTGTGGGTCGACAAGCTTACGCTAGCTGAAGGTCCAGATGGTGTTTCCTTCGCTGCAATTTGAATTTGATTTCTGTGTGTTTGTGATTATGTGAAGTACTCTAGTTCTGGACCAAGACCCAGACTCTGAACGTATTTGACTGTGTTGACTTTTATGGGTCTTGTCTTTAACTGGTACAGAACATTTATGAACAAGCAATGGATTTCGGTTTGAATTCATGTGTGGAGGCGGCCAGGCTGGATTTCAAGTTGGTTGTTGTTTGACCCCTCGTGGTCTGCTTGAATGTTGGGGGGATCATTGAAAGTCTAACTACTGGCTCCCATTGGTGAAAGATCCTGAGAGACTGACGCAGGTTTATGGATTGGAGTCAAGTTAAGTACCTCTTTCAATTCATCTGTCACCCCCCCCCCCTCTCACTTCCTTCACTCCCTTCACTCCCTTCCTTCCTTCCCTCACTCCCTTCACTCCCCCATCTTGTTGAAATGTGGACATATTGTGATGGAGCCTTTTTTTCACTGTGTTGTATTTAGAGTGTGTTTCCTGTTCCTTTGCTTTAGGTGGAAAGACTTGAAGCCAGTGAAGTGGTAAGTAGGGCAACATAAATATAAATGCACATATCACCTAAAATGTCTTGAGGTGTTTTCTATAAATTAATTTATCTTTTTATTGTATTTCTTTTGTCTGAGCAAAAACAACGAGAGGTCAACGAGGGGTCAACTGATGACAGCTTCCGGGTCAGCGGTTGACCGCGTCAAACCGGAAGGAGGTAATTATTGGGTGCACCTGTCGCAGGTAATCAGTGGAGCAGTGGAGCTGCAGACAGCCAGACCGGCAAGCTACCGTCCCGAGGCGTCGCTGCACTTCCGAGATGCGAGGATCCATCAGCAGTCAGCCACGAGGTCTACAGCCATGGCCCACTTCAGTGGACCTCCAGAAAATGTGTGCCAGTCTCTTAGATGTGGATGACCTGGAAGCTTGTTGTAGTCGGATTGAATTTGTGAACCCTGCTTTGGGCAGCGTGTGGGTCGACAAGCTTACGCTAGCTGAAGGTCCAGATGGTGTTTCCTTCGCTGCAATTTGAATTTGATTTCTGTGTGTTTGTGAATATGTGAAGTACTCTAGTTCTGGACCAAGACCCAGACTCTGAACGTATTTGACTGTGTTGACTTTTATGGGTCTTGTCTTTAACTGGTACAGAACATTTATGAACAAGCAATGGATTTCGGTTTGAATTCATGTGTGGAGGCGGCCAGGCTGGATTTCAAGTTGGTTGTTGTTTGACCCCTCGTGGTCTGCTTGAATGTTGGGGGGATCATTGAAAGTCTAACTACTGGCTCCCATTGGTGAAAGATCCTGAGAGACTGACGCAGGTTTATGGATTGGAGTCAAGTTAAGTACCTCTTTCAATTCATCTGTCACTCCCCCCCCCCCCCCCCCCCCCCCCCCTCACTTCCTTCACTCCCTTCACTCCCTTCCTTCCTTCCCTCACTCCCTTCACTCCCCCATCTTGTTGAAATGTGGACATATTGTGATGGAGCCTTTTTTCACTGTGTTGTATTTAGAGTGTGTTTCCTGTTCCTTTGCTTTAGGTGGAAAGACTTGAAGCCAGTGAAGTGGTAAGTAGGGCAACATAATTTGAGGGTTGATTTTGAAAGATGGTAAAGTATGTGATTTTAATTTAATCCTTTGATTTCCTCTGAGGTTTAGATCCATGCCCTGGTCCAGTTCCAGAGGAAAGCAGATGAGCCCAAGGTGTGTGTAGATTATTTAATTGTATGTTGAAGTGTCCCAACACTCTGTAAAGCATGTGTGTGTGTGTGTGTGTGTGCATGTGCGTGTGTGTGTGTTTGAGGAACTCTGGACCCCCATAGATGTGCCGCTGCTGCCCTCCCACAACCAGCAGACCCCCCACCCCCTATTGTCCTGAGGCGTCACCGACGAGGGATCCACCCATCCTGGAAGTGCAGTCTGCCTTGAGGTCTACAGCCCCGGCCCACTTCAGTGGACCTCCAGAAAATGTGTGCCAGTCTCTTCGATGTGGATGACCTGGAAGCTTGTTGTAGGCAGACTGAATTTGTGAACCCTGCTTTGGGCAGAGTGTGGGGGGTCAAGCTTACGCTATCTTAAGGTTCAGATGGTGTTTCCTTCGCTGCAATTTGAATTTGATTTCTGTGTGTTTGAATATGTGAAGTACTCTAGTTATAGAACAACAGACCCATAAAAGTCAACACAGTCACTATACGTTAAGAGTCTGGGTCTAGTTCATTAACTGGTACAGAACATTTATGAACAAGCAATGGATTTCAGTTTGAATTCATGTGTGGAGGTGGGCCAGGCTGGATTTCAAGTTGGTTGTGGTTTGACCCCTCGTGGTCTGCTTGAATGTTGGGGGGATCATTGAAAGTCTAACTACTGGCTCCCATTGGTGAAAGATCCTGAGAGACTGACGCAGGTTTTTGGATTGGAGTTAAGTACCTCTTTCAATTCCTCTGTCACTCCCCCCCCCCCCCCCCCCCTCACTTCCTTCACTCCCTTCCTTCCTTCCCTCACTCCCTTCACTCCCCCCTCTTGTTGAAATGTGGACATATTGTGATGGAGCCTTTTTTTCACTGTGTTGTATTTAGAGTGTGTTTCCTGTTCCTTTGCTTTAGGTGGAAAGACTGGAAGCCAGTGAAGTGGTAAGTAGGGCAACATAATTTGAGGGTTGATTTTGAAAGATGGTAAAGTATGTGATTTTAATTTAATCCTTTGATTTCCTCTGAGGTTTAGATCCATGACTCTGGAACTCTGGACCCCCATAGATGTGCTGCTGCTGCCCTCCCACAACCAGCAGACCCCCCCATTGTCCTGAGGCGTCACCGACGAGGGATCCACCCATCCTGGAAGTGCAGTCTGCCCTGAGGTCTACAGCCCCGGCCCACTTCAGTGGACCTCCAGAAAATGTGTGCCAGTCTCTTCGATGTGGATGACCTGGAAGCTTGTTGTAGGCAGACTGAATTTGTGAACCCTGCTTTGGCCAGAGTGTGGGGGGTCAAGCTTACGCTATCTTAAGGTTCAGATGGTGTTTCCTTCGCTGCAATTTGAATTTGATTTCTGTTTGTGATTATGTGAAGTACTCTAGTTCTGGACCAAGACCCAGACTCTGAACGTATTTGACTGTGTTGACTTTTATGGGTCTTGTCTTTAACTGGTACAGAACATTTATGAACAAGCAATGGATTTCGGTTTGAATTCATGTGTGGAGGCGGGCCAGGCTGGATTTCAAGTTGGTTGTGGTTTGACCCCTCGTGGTCTGCTTGAATGTTGGGGGGGATCATTGAAAGTCTAACTACTGGCTCCCATTGGAGAAAGATACTGAGAGACTGACACAGGTTTACTGATTGGAGTTAAGTTAAGTACCTCTTTCAATTCCTCTGTCACTTCCCCCCTCACTCCTCTCACATCCTTCACTCCCTTCCCTTCCTTCCTTCCCTCACTCCCTTCACTCCCCCCTCTCTTGCTGAAATGTGGACATATTGTAATGGAACCTTTGTTTCTCTGTGTTGTATTTAGAGTGTGTTTCCTGTTGTTCCTTTGCTTGAGGTGGAAAGACTTGAAGCCAGTGAAGTGGTAAGTAGGGCAACATAATTTGAGGGTTGATTTTGAAAGATGGTAAAGTATGTGATTATAATTTAATCCTTTGATTTCCTCTGAGGTTTAGATCCATGCCCTGGTCCAGTTCCAGAGGAAAGCAGATGAGCCCAAAGTGTGTGTAGATTTTATTTAATTGTACATTGACGTTGAAGTGTCTCATCACTTAGTAAAACATGATGTTTGTGTGTGTGGTTTTTGAGGAACTCTGGACCCCCATAGATGTCCTGCTACTGCTGCCCTCCCACAACCAGCACTGGTTGTCCTGAGACCAGATGACTCCACTACATTGACTTGAGGTGGATGTCCATGAACCAGGCGAGGTGTCAGTCTCTTAGATGTGGATGACCTGGGAGCTTGTTGTAGGCGGACTGAATTTGTGAACCCTGCTTTGGGCAGAGTGTGGGGGGTCAAGCTTGCGCTAGCTTAAGGTTCAGATGGTGTTTCCTTCGCTGCAATTTGAATTTGATTTCTGTGTGTTTGTGAATATGTGAAGTACTCTAGTTATAGAACAACAGACCCATAAAAGTCAACACAGTCACTATACGTTAAGAGTCTGGGTCTAGTTCATTAACTGGTACAGAACATTTATGAACAAGCAATGGATTTCAGTTTGAATTCATGTGTGGAGGTGGGCCAGGCTGGATTTCAAGTTGGTTGTGGTTTGACCCCTCGTGGTCTGCTTGAATGTTGGGGGGATCATTGAAAGTCTAACTACTGGCTCCCATTGGTGAAAGATCCTGAGAGACTGACGCAGGTTTTTGGATTGGAGTTAAGTACCTCTTTCAATTCCTCTGTCACTTCCTCCCTTCACTCCCCCCTCTCTTGCTGAAATGTGGACATATTGTAATGGAGCCTTTGTTTCTCTGTGTTGTATTTAGAGTGTTTCCTGTTGTTCCTTTGCTTAAGGTGGAAAGACTTGAAGCCAGTGAAGTGGTAAGTAGGGCAACATAATTTGAGGGTTGATTTTGAAAGATGGTAAAGTATGTGATTTTAATTTAATCCTTTGATTTCCTCTGAGGTTTAGATCCATGCCCTGGTCCAGTTCCAGAGGAAAGCAGATGAGCCCAAGGTGTGTGTAGATTTTTATTTAATTGTACATTGACGTTGAAGTGTCTCAACACTTAGTAAAGCATGATGTTTGTGTGTGTGGTTTTTGAGGAACTCTGGACCCCCATAGATGTCCTGCTACTGCTGCCCTCCCACAACCAGCACTGGTTGTCCTGAGACCAGATGACTCCACTACATTGACTTGAGGAGGATGTCCATGAACCAGGCGAGGTGTCAGTCTCTTAGATGTGGATGACCTGGGAGCTTGTTGTAGGCGGACTGAATTTGTGAACCCTGCTTTGGGCAGAGTGTGGGGGGTCAAGCTTGCGCTAGCTTAAGGTTCAGATGGTGTTTCCTTCGCTGCTATTTGAATTTGATTTCTGTGTGTTTGTGAATATGTGAAGTACTCTAGTTATAGAACAACAGACCCATAAAAGTCAACACAGTCACTATATGTTAAGAGTCTGGGTCTAGTTCTTTAACTGGTACAGAACATTTATGAACAAGCAATGGATTTCAGTTTGAATTCATGTGTGGAGGTGGGCCAGGCTGGATTTCAAGTTGGTTGTGGTTTGACCCCTCATGGTCTGCTTGAATGTTGGGAGGATCATTGAAAGTCTAACTACTGGAGACTGACACAGGTTTATGAATTGAAGTTAAGTATTTCCTTCAATTCCTCTGTTACTTCCCCCCCTCACTTCCTTCACTTCCTCTCCTCACTTCCTACATTTCCTTCACTCCCTTCACTTCCTTCTTTTACTTCCTCACTCCCTTTACTCCCCCCTCTCTTGCTGAAATGTGGAAATATTGTGATAGAGCCTTTGTTTCTCTGTGTTGTATTTCGAGTGTGTTTCCTGTTGGTCCTTTGCTTTAGGTGGAAAGACTTGAAGCCAGTGAAGTGGTAAGTAGGGCTGTCTTTGTTCCTCCTTTCTTCCACCTTTGTTCCTCCTTTGATCCGCCTTTCTTCCCCCTTTGATCCGTCTTTGTTCCGCCTTTCTTCCACCTTTGATCCTCCTTTGTCCCTCCCTCCTTTTTCCTTTTTCCCTCCCTCCCCCTATTTCCTTCCCCCTATTTCCCTCCTTCCCTTTTTCTTTCCCTTTTTCCTCCCCTTTTCCCTTTTTCCCTCCTTCCCTTTTCCCCCTTTTTCCCTTTTTCCTTCCCCCTATTTCACTCCCTTTTTTTTTTTAGTATTGAAGTTGTCTGCGTTCTGGACGAGACAAGAAAATCAAACTGATGCAGTCCAGTTTTTGGGATAAATTAGAGCTTTTTTATGAAGCTGAAGAGAGCTAACACCTTTTAAACTACCGAGGGGCTTAAAGAAAGTTACAACAACCTTTTTTAAGAAAGGTGTAACTTGCTTAAAGCAAGTTGCTGACCTTCAGATTCTTTCCTGTGTAGAGAAGAACACCTTTACATTCCATTCTTCAGAGAAGTTACTTAGACTAGATTTAACTTTGTGATTAGAGGTCATGTTTTCCATGTGGAGTATGTTAATAAAACTATGATGTAATAAATGTGTGTACGGCTGAAACTTTTGTCATTGTTTTCTTGGTGAATGCTAACATTGATTTATGATTCTCTTTTTGTAGAAAGATTCTGCAAAATAATTTGACATTGCTAACAAATGTTAATTTCCCACACGTTTGTTCTGCATACTTTAATGAGAAAAATATAATTTACACTGGTCATTTCAATGTTTCCCCTGCAGTGAAAAGTTCTTGCACACAGTATTGTGTAAATACAGTTCATCCCATTGTCTCTGATCCGTGAAAAGTCAAGAAGTGATAGTTCCATGTTCATCTCCCATGGAAGCGCAGCACAGACAGCCTCTCATTCCCAGCTCTTGTTGACATGAAGGACTCTCCCTTCAAACCATGTTTGTCCAGTAAGCGGTTGATCTCCTCTGATGACAAAAATGAAGTTGTTATAAAATGTTAACCACACTTTAATCATTTCACAGACGTTTTTAAACTCACCTTGATTGTTCTCAGCGATAGTGATACGGTAGAATAATCTTTCACTGGTCTGTGACCTCTCGTCCTGAATGAATCCTTCACTCAAATCAACTATAAATGAAATACTGTAGTGAGCTGTCCCACCTCTTCTGAAGGGGTGACCACATAAGGAGGGTTGAAGAGCAGAATGTCAACCATCCCATTCAGGTGCGGCAGAATAATGCTGGGACATGAATTGTGTAAAGTGAAATATGATCATAAAAGTCTCACCAGGGATGTGTTAACAGGCTGCAGGGACACATTGTTGCAGGAATCTATATGTTAAATACAAATCTAGGATACAGGAGAGCAAGACTGAACTAACTGGTGAAGGCCAGCTCAGTCCTGGACCCTGTGGAGGTGGTGGCTGACAGGAGAATTATGGCCAAGCTGTCGTCTCTGATGGACCTTTTTTTATATATATATATTCTTGTTGAAATTCTTGTACTGTACACCTTTTTGTTTGCTGCTGTAACTCCATGAATTTCCCTGTTGTGGGTCAAATAAAGGAGTAAATTATATTATCTCATCTCATCTCGTCTCATCTTAACGTATCTTAAATGGTAAATCTAAATATTCAATATAAATCAAAATGTTAAATACAAATCTAAAAGGTAAATATAAATCTAAAGGCTAAATATAAATCCAAATGTTAAATATAAATCTAAGTGTTCAATACCAATCTAACGGTTAAATATGTGTTTGTATTTTTATTTTATTGTATTACATCTCTTCATTTATTGTCTTGTTGATACATTTAAAAAAAACGGGAGGTCAACGAGAAGTCAGCTGTTGACAGCTTCCGGGTCAGCTGTTGACAGCTTCCGGTTCCTTCGTATCGTAAACGTAATCAGTCTAATTAGGCGCACCTGGCGCAGGTAATCAGAGCACGATAAGAGCAGCGTGCTGAACATGCGTCACTTTCAACGGGCTGCTGGGGAGAGCAGACGTGTGGTGGAGAGCACGGCCTGAAAGAACCCGAGGAGGCAGCCTTTGATGCTTTTTGGTGGTTTGGTGGTTTTGTGTGGTTTCAGGCTGTGTTCCTGATGGTTTTGTGTGGTTTCAGGCTGTGTTCCTGATGGTTTTGTGGTTTCAGGCTGTGCTCCTGGTGGTTTTGTGTGGTCTCAGGCTGTGTTCCTGAGGGTTTTGTGGTTTCAGGCTGTGTTCCTGGTGGTTTTGTGGTTTCAGGCTGTGTTCCTGGTGGTTTTGTGGTTTCAGGCTGTGTTCCTGGTGGTTTTATGGTTTCAGGCTGTGCTCCTGGTGGTTTTGTGGTTTCAGGCTGTGCTCCTGGTGGTTTTGTAGTTTCAGGCTGTGTTCCTGATGGTTTTGTGGTTTCAGGCTGTGTTCCTGGTGGTTTTGTGGTTTCAGGCTGTGCTCCTGGTGGTTTTGTGGTTTCAGGCTGTGCTCCTGGTGGTTTCAGGCTGTGTTCCTGGTGGTTTTGTGGTTTCAGGCTGTGTTCCTGATGGTTTTGTGTGGTCTCAGGCTGTGTTCCTGGTGGTTTTGTGGTTTCAGGCTGTGTTCCTGATGGTTTTGTGGTTTCAGGCTGTGCTCCTGGTGGTTTCAGGCTGTGCTCCTGGTGGTTTTGTGGTTTCAGGCTGTGTTCCTGATGGTTTTGTGTGGTCTCAGGCTGTGTTCCTGGTGGTTTTGTGGTTTCAGGCTGTGTTCCTGATGGTTTTGTGGTCTCAGGCTGTGTTCCTGGTGGTTTCAGGCTGTGTTCCTGGTGGTTTCAGGCTGTGTTCCTGATGGTTTTGTGGTTTCAGGCTGTGTTCCTGGTGGTTTTGTGGTTTCAGGCTGTGTTCCTGGTGGTTTTGTGGTTTCAGGCTGTGTTCCTGGTGGTTTTGTGGTTTCAGGCTGTGTTCCTGGTGGTTTTGTGGTTTCAGGCTGTGTTCCTGGTGGTTTTGTGGTTTCAGGCTGTGTTCCTGGTGGTTTTGTGGTTTCAGGCTGTGTTCCTGATGGTTTTGTGTGGTTTCAGGCTTTGCTCCTGGTGGTTTTGTGGTTTCAGGCTGTGTTCCTGATGGTTTTGTGGTTTCAGGCTGTGTTCCTGATGGTTTTGTGGTTTCAGGCTGTGTTCCTGATGGTTTTGTGTGGTCTCAGGCTGTGTTCCTGGTGGTTTTGTGGTTTCAGGCTGTGTTCCTGATGGTTTTGTGGTTTCAGGCTTTGCTCCTGGTGGTTTTGTGGTTTCAGGCTGTGTTCCTGGTGGTTTTGTGGTTTCAGGCTGTGTTCCTGATGGTTTTGTGTGGTTTCAGGCTTTGCTCCTGGTGGTTTTGTGGTTTCAGGCTGTGTTCCTGGTGGTTTTGTGGTTTCAGGCTGTGTTCCTGGTGGTTTTGTGGTTTCAGGCTGTGTTCCTGATGGTTTTGTGTGGTTTCAGGCTTTGCTCCTGGTGGTTTTGTGGTTTCAGGCTGTGTTCCTGGTGGTTTTGTGGTTTCAGGCTGTGTTCCTGGTGGTTTTGTGGTTTCAGGCTGTGTTCCTGGTGGTTTTGTGGTTTCAGGCTGTGTTCCTGATGGTTTTGTGTGGTTTCAGGCTTTGCTCCTGGTGGTTTCAGGCTGTGCTCCTGGTGGTTTCATGTGGTTTCAGGCTGTGCTTTTGGTGGTTTTGTGGTTTCAGGCTGTGCTACTGGTGGTTTTGTGGTTTCAGGCTCTGCTCCTGGTGGTTTTGTGGTTTCAGGCTGTCCTTTAAGTGGTTTTTGCTGTGTTGTGCTGATTTATGTTACTCACTGTTTGTTCGTTATTCGCCTTTTTAAATGCTTTAATTTGCTGTTTTAATCTTGATTCTAACGGTCCCTGATTGTGCCCTTTGAGAACAGGTCCCCACCCCCCCGGCCTGGCCCCTTAATCAGCTGAACCTTAATATGGAGCACCTGTGGCAAAATGGCGGCCGTGTCTAGTCTGCCTGCAGGTTGCCACATGGTCCTCACACTAAGGTAGGTAACCATTCAAATGTACTCCAAGCTTGTAGTAATTTAGCATTTATGTAAAACTAACAGTTTGATTTGTCTTTCAGTAGCCTCCTGTGTGCCTCAGAAGAACTGGTGTCTGGTTTGGTAAGGTTTGTCTTTTTCAAATTGTGTAGTTATTGTTGAGTTATCTCTGAAATGTGGAAAATACTTTAAAAGACTCTTTTTATCTCTTGTATTTAGAGTGTTTCCTGTTCCTTTGCTTGAGGTGGAAAGACTTGAGGCCAGTTAACTGGTAAGTAGGGAAACATAACTTAAGGGTTGATTGCAAAGATGGTAAAGTGTGATTTTGTTTTAATACTTTTATTTCCCCTTAGGTCTCCAGCCATGCCCTTGTCCAGTTCCAGAAGAAAGCAGATGAGCCCATGGTATGTAGATTAATTTCACATTGAAATGCCCCAAAACTTTGTGATGTGTGTTTGAGTAACTCTCAACCCCGTAGATTTCCTGCTGCCCTCCCACAACCAGCGCTGATCCTCCTGCAACCAGATGACTGCGCTACGTTGACTTCAGGAGGATTTTGCTGTTATGCTGGTTAGTTACTTGCTGTTTTCTTGCTCTTATTCCCCTGTTATATGCTTTTATTTGCTGTTTTAGTCTTGATTTTAACTGTTGCATGAATGTGCTCTTTTGAAAACAGGTCAACTCCTCCCCCTGGCCTGGCCCCTTAATCACCTGAACCTTAATATGGAGCACCTGTGGCAAAATGACTGCCATGTCTTGTCTGCCTGCAGGTTGCCACATGGTCCTCCACACTAAGGTAGGTAACAATTCAAAAGTATTCCAAGCTTGTAGTAATTTAGCATTTATGTAAAACTAACAAAGTTTAATTTGTCAGTTTTTGCTGTGCTTTGCTGGTTTATGCAGTTTCATGCTGGTTTTTGGCTGTGCTTTGCTGGTTTATGCGGTTTCATGCTGGTTTATGTGGTTTCATGCTGGTTTATGCGGTTTCATGCTGGTTTTTGGCTGTGCTTTGCTGGTTTTTCACTGTTATGCTGATTTTTTTTGGCTGTGTAATGCTGGGTTTTTTTCACTGTGTAATGCTGTTTTTTTGCTGTGTAATGCTGGGTTTTTTTCACTGTGTAATGCTGTTTTTTTTGCTGTGTAATGCTGCTTTTTTCACTGTAATGCTGCTTTTTTTCACTGTGTAATGCTGTTTTTTTTGCTGTGTAATGCTGGCTTTTTCACTGTAATGCTGTTTTTTTTTGCTGTGTTTTGCTGGTTTTTCACTGTTAAGCTGGTTTATTTTTTTCTCATTCGCTGGGTTTATGCTTGTGCTGTGTTAGTCTTGCTTTTTAACTGCTGTCCCTGAATGTGCTTTTTTTTTTTTTTTTTTTAAACCAGGTCAACTCTTCCCTTGCTGCCCTCGTCACCCACACTGCTGAGCGGTCACCAACTCGGGTTCACACCAGTCATCACTGGAGAATACCAGCCGACCGGCAGACCACCTGCCCTTCTCTTCAAGCGGCGTGCAGACTTCCTGCTTCACCAACGACGGCTCCCTCATACCAGTACACACTGAGGTCAATACCCCCCCCTGCCCACTTTCACTTCACCAGGGTTAACCTTGTCCAGTTCCAGAAGAAAGCAGATGAGCCCACGGTGTTGTAGAAAGCTTTATTTTGCATTGACATTGAAACACCACCACACAGTGTGTTTTTGAGAGACCTCTCAAACCCCAGAAACTGTCGCTGCTCGGGTGAACTCTGGCCAATGCGTTAATGCGA